>NC_052505.1:3207889-3507889 GCF_014356525.2 Nilaparvata lugens
TTCGAAGTTGGAACGATATTGCCTGTCAAGTTCAGAAATGAGAGAACTCACTGTCAAAACAGTAAATTCAAATTCGAAGTATTCACAACCAAAATTCAAATTGTATAATAAGGCAGGATCAGAATAGTTATAAAACTACTTATAAACAGAAAACAGAAACTATTATAGATGGAATTAAATAGAGAATGCATTTATTCAAAAGCTAATTAATATATAATTTTTATTTAACGAAAATCCTCAATTAATGCTGCAAATCACCCCGAAGACCTCTGCTACTGCAGACATTGACAACAGGGTTAACAGCTAGATGGAAATTCGATGAGAACTATCATCGTCAATGTCTGCAGTAGCAGAGGTCTCACAGCGTGAGAACACGCAGTGTTCTCATCCACAAGTACCTGATTGAAACTATAGACCTTATGGAAATACAGCAATAGACTGGCTTCTCCACACATCTGTGTAATCACTTGTCAGCTGATTTATGATGAATAATTCTATAGTCTGATTTTTACTCTAATATTGGCGTATGAAGGAAGTTCCTTTTCCCTTTAATATTATCCTTGAAATGCAACATTTCCAAAAACCTTGTATATACGTCGACGCGCAATTAAAAAAGGAACATACTTGTCAAATTTCATGAAAATCTATTTCCGCGTTTCACCGTAAATGCGCAACATAATAATAATAATAATAATAATAATAATGATAGTTGGCCTCCACATCACCCCTTATAGCCAACCCGTTCCACCACATGGCGCCAAGTGACTAGTAAGTATGCTTAGGCATTTTCGTGCAATAGAACGGCACAAGGCCTTGGTATATTGCAGCTGTCAAAAAAAAAACATTTAGAACTCGTATCACTCGAGTATGTTTTACATTGATCGGATTTTCCTCTTAAAAATGTTGGGTGCTTCAAAGAAGTCAATTTGATAAGACAATTTATTGCCAACTTCAATACATCTCTCCAGAGGGGAGGTACAGCTTCTTAGGAAAGCGTGAAATTGATGATAGTGTCTCAAATTTCGTGGAGGAACAACAACTCCAACTCCTTGTTCACCAATATTGCCCATGAACACATTTATATAAGAACATCGCTTCAAATTTGGTTCTTCTCCATTCCAGAGATTCAAATTTCACGGTCTCGCAGAATTGTCTGTAAGAGAGTTCCTCCATATCTGGCATGAGTCGTTTTAATACAAGATGCACAAATCTTCTCTGAACAGATTCAATTTTATTAGATGAACGTAGTCTCTCTCTGTTGCAAATAATAGAAGCATACTCCAGATGACATCGGACAAGTGAACAATAGAGGGTCTTCATTGTGCATGGATCCCTGAAATCTCTTCCAATCCATCTCATAGCTCCAAGTTGTCTTCTTGCCCTTGCCACAATATTATCAACATGCACAATGAATAGAAGTTTACTATCAAAGGTAACGCCAAGATCCTTCATACTTTTGACGCGCTGAATATTTGTGTTTGCAATTTTGTAACAAAACCCAAGAGTGTAACATATAAACATTTAAACATTAAGAGAAATGCCAAACCGTCGACTTGAATCTTAGACCTCACTTCGCTCGGTCAAATATATGATAATTTTACTTTTACTTTTGTCAGATTCCAGTGCGATCTAGAGGTTGGGCCGTGCGTAATAAGAAGCTTCTCCCATCTGCAGCTGCCACCACTGTAGTTGGCAATTCGTCATTCTATGCTGATACTCCACTTCCACCCAACACATCATCTACTACTGGTCAGTGAACTGAAGTTGGCAACATTGAGTTTGTATCAATGTTTGAAATATTTCCTTCAATTATATTCTAGAGTGTTCATTATGTCACGCCCATCAAAGTAAACATGATGTGAAAAGTTGGGTTTGTATATTCGTGATGTGGCTACCGCAAGATACCATCACTATCTATGTATGAAGTTGTTAAATGTTTTGTTTTTTAATTATTATTAAGGACACTACAGTAAAGTTTTTTGAACAAAAATTATTAAAAGCTAGTAGGCCTTCTTACTCTGAGTGTTGATTAGCTCCACATGTGAGTAATATTTTTCAAAAACAATAATAATTCAAAAAATTGACACCTCACCATTAAGGGGTGAAATATTTAAACTAAAGACTTTGGTTACTTATAATGAACAAATAAAAACTGAAACATAAGAGGTTTAATAAAATTGTCTTGGTTATAATTAACCAAAGACTTTTTACTACATATTTGTGACTGCCATCACAAAATATTGTAGCAGCTACACCAATTGACACAAAAAGTGGCGCGCTACCACTATTTGTTATTTTTTTATTCACCTATGAAATGCGGTCAATAATTTATGCTCATTCTGTATCACTCATATGTGGTTGAAGAGATAGATAACATTATTTGAGAAATTTCAAACTTGAAACTTCTTTGAATTTGAATTTATTTATTTGTCAAAACCCAAAATTATACATACAAAATTGCTAATACTAAACTTAGTTCTAATTATAATCCCCTACTATAATAATATGTTTCGAGGTGATCATAATATTCTTTCATAAAACATGTATAAAAAATGTAATTAGTAATTTTAGTTATAAAGGTTTGTTAGTTATTAAAGGTAGAATAAAAAGAAGACAAAAAATCTTTACAAAAAATAAATATAAGCTACTTAACTAATATAAGGAACTGCTAATTTATCAATTAGAAATAATAACGAAATGAAATCCTTATTTATAATATTATAGATATTAATTATAAAATGAAGATTTGATCTATGCTCACATGAATAAGTACAGTAGGTGAGGCAAAAACACCGGCAAAAGGAAGATTTCTTGTGCGCCAGTGTGAGTCGTAAAATCAGCTTAATCAGAGTAATTTATAAACTTGAATTTAGTGTATGTAGTGTTCAAACATGAAATTTATAATATGAAATTGATTATTATATTAAAGTCAACGATTGGAAATAATTCAAGTTCATAGTTTACATTGTTTCTATTCATATTATTTATAATCTCAGATTCCAAGTATTTTGAACTATTTCACATTTTTCTATTTATTTTGTCTTTTATGTTTCCAGATTCAAGCAGCGGCTTAGAGTTAAACGAGCGTAGCGACCCTGAGCTTGCGATTCGAAGACTGCTGTTAATGTCGTACTTCCCTTCTGGATTCTGGTCGCGACTGATGACTCGGCTGTTGGCTGATGATGCCATTGTCGACATTGTACGCTCCTTTTTCATCATGCCAAAAGAGGTATGATATGCTTCTTAGATATGTCTTGGCGTGTGAATTTCTTGGTTAGGTTAGGATTTGTTGTGTCTTATAATATAGAATTACCTACTTTCTTGTCTAAAGGTGGAATTCCTTAGGCTGGTCACACACCGATTAGTCAAGACAAGACCAGTCACGTCTAGTCACAATACTTCACATTGCTGCTTATGATGCAACACACACTAATTAGTCATTGCAATTAGACATGACTCCATAAGCAACTATGTGAGGTATGGTGACTAAACGTGACTAGTGTTGTCTTGACTAATCGGTGTGTGACCAGCCTAAGTGGTGTCTCAAGACGCGTGGTTGGAGCCTTCACGGCTTGATTACATAACCTTTAAATTCATTAGATTTAATGATTCATTAGATCTGAATCGTAAAAGCAATATAGTTGATAGCCAACACTTCTATCGTGGGGTCCACGTTATAATGGCAGTGGAGATAGACAGGAGAACAACGTTGCCGATCCTCTGTCTTGTTGCCTTCTATGGACGGTACCTGATACAGGTTTATTGATGTAATATTAAATGTTCATTCTCGTTTAAAATAATCAATTATATTTCATTAAGCAAGAAATTATATTTTTCAATAATTTCATAATGAATTTTCATCATTAAGATGAAATATTTAAATCAAATCAAAATCCATTTATTGCCAAAGACAAATTACAATTTGCATAGGCCACACCATGAGAAAATTACATAAATCATTACATATATAATCATACTACATAAAAACAACAAGAAATCATCACATCAACCTCTTAAAAATTCTCCATATTGAAGGCAAAATATTCATCATCGGTATAAAAACAGTTTCTTATAAGAAAATCCTTAATTTTAAGTTTATATTCACTCACTAGTAAGCCTCTTATATTATGTAACGGTAACTGATTATGAAACCTAATTGCACAAGCCCTAAAACTAATATGACTAGATTCGTACCGACAATATTCGTTTCTAAAGCTGCGTACACATATTCGCGCTTCCAACCAGCACCGAGCACGCTCCTCCCTCGTACCGCCCTCGTACCACCATCGAACCACAGTCGCACCGCCCACGCACCCATCATGAACGTTATGGAAGATGTTAGATCTTCTCGCGTTCCCCGGTCGAACCACTGTTGCTCCCCGGGTCGATCATCAATCGCTCTGCTGGAGTGACGTTCGGTTGCGGAGCAGAGCGAAAGTCTGTACGCACCTTAAGGTTCAACCTATTTCTTGTGTTGTGCGAATGAACATCAAAATGACTAGAGAATGAGAGCAAGTTAGTCTTTACAAATAATGAACATTGAAAAATAAAAATACACGGCAAACACATAATTCTCAATCTAACAAATAGAGGTTTGCAGTGCGTAAGGGGAGGAACATTACACATGGTTCTTATTCATCTTTTTTGTAACACAAAAAGTGAATGGGAATCACTACAATTGGCCCATAATATAGCTTCATACAAAAGATGTGAATGCACATAACTATAGTAGACATTTACAAAAATTTTTTGAGACACTATTTCCTTTAATCTTCTCAACATAAAAACACCTCTTGCTACCTTGGGGATAGTGCAGTCAATATGACACTTCCATTTCATATTATTTTTGTATATTGATGCCTAGAAATTTGACAGAATGTCCTAAAGACTATATGACAACAGATTAAAGCGAGAAAGAGATAGCGCTATCCGCTTTGTTGAATGATAGACAAGGATAGCAATACCATTACTAATTAAACACTGCCATTATAACGTGGACCTCACTATAATTCATCTGTCGCCATAACGTTCATACAACATAAAAATCCAATGAGTCATCAAATTTAAACCTCTAACCTGCAAATAGCCGCGTGTCTGGAGACACCTCTGTTCAAGCTACTAATGTAGAAATTCCAAAAAGTATCCAACATTTGATTTCCACGTCATTGTTGATACGGTAGGTTGGTAGCACTGTTACAGTCGGTTTTGCCACCAGTTCTATCCGCCATTAGTTGACATAGAGCTTTACACAAACGAACAACGCATTGTGATTCTCAAAACGAATTATTTATTTATTTATTCTATTTATTCAATCATTCAGAATTACATAACTTTCAGAACAGTACTACAGGCTTACGCCCAAAACGGTTCCAATTCTAATTTATACAACAGTCCAAATGTAGCTAGGTTATGTGTCTTTCATTCTCCTATTACACACTCAATTTACAATTCAAAACACACAAAAATTATTTCTAAATTGAAAATACTTCAAAATTGAATTAAATCAATCACAATTAATTAGAAAATTCCAAACTTTATTATGCAAATAAATAAATTATAAGTACGGGGAATGTTATGCCAAATGAAAAAGTTTGTGTAATTTTCGGCCGTCAAATTCCACTTCAACAGTTTAGTTTAACCGTTTACAGGTAGTTCACAGTTCAACAGTTCAACAGAGAGACTCATTGGAAAGTTAGAGGAAACAGGTTAGCTTTTGGATATTAAACCTTCAGGACGCCCATGTTGTGCTCGGTTTATCGATAACATTGCTGCTGTAAAACAAAGAATCACTGAGAGTATAATTAGCATATAAATTGATTTGAATAAATGCATTCTCTATTTAATTCCATCTGTAATCACTGAGAGTCCAGGGCTCCAGACGATTGGGAAGTCCAAGAGCAGACGCATGTTTGCGCGCAGAAGGTGATCGCAACATTGAAACTGTCTCTGCCTCAATGTTCTCAGGTGAACTGATGGGTCGAGGGACTTCAGTTCTTCGTATTGTCGCACTTGCAGTTTGTCTGAACATATTGACCCACGTAACAATTGATTTCCGGTCTGGAACAGTAGCCAAAGGGGCTATATTAAAGCGATTTCGAAATGCGCGGTGGGTTGTGATCACAGAACATCCGCTCGAAAAATAAGTATGAACTGCAAGTGCACACTTCTCATTGTTCAATGCATTTGAGAAGGGGCAGTTCTGGGCATGAGCCTGTTGTGCCTTCTCTCATAAGTGTAAATGACATGACTGAATAAATAATAGTTATTTGTATATCTAGAGTGAAAAGTGCTGTTTTTTCTCCCTGAGGGAAAAGTTTGAAGCCCGAGGCGAAGCCGAGGGCAACAATTTTCCTGAGGGAGAAAAAACATTTTTCACTCGTGATATACACAACATTTTTCCTCCACCTACATTTTTATAAAAACTGCTAATAAAATAATTTTTAAAAACGTATGTGACCAAACAATGTGTTAGGCCTACAACATAATCTAAAAAGTAAACAGAAACAGCTGGCTTGTAATCACAGTTCTCCTCCGACAGCACTATCTGTCGACTAAAGTTGTAACAACAATGACAGCCAAAACTACAGCTATGATGTAAGTTCCCGTTACAAATTTGATTAGTTAATAAGTAATATTCGTTGGCTGATATTTTGAATAACATGGAATAAAAGAAAAAATATATACATTTTTTTTAGTATAGTGATATGAAGTTTGTAATAATAATTTCAGCATACAAACATAAATTTTATATATCGATCAAATGTCTGGTTGAGGTATTGAATTTAGTTGGTTTAATGACTACTCTATATGCTTCCTCATCTGAGCTTAGACCTTCTGACCTATTCCAAATGTACGTTTTTAAAATAGAGATGCTTCCCATGTTATTTAAATGGAGTCACTTTTACTCCCTAGGGAGTTTTTCTGTTTTTTAGTACCAAGAGCGAAAAAGTGACACTTAAGTATTATGTTTCAGGGAGTAAAGTAAGTACTTTTGACAGTAGGTGGAGGAAAAAATAATTACGACTGAGCATGTCGGGAAGAAAACTTTATAGTCTGACCTCTCTAACCAAGGTCTATAAAATACAGGTCATGACACAATCCCGTGATGCATTGCAAAATCGCCATTTTATGGGGTTCCAGTTCACCAATTTCAAATTTATCAGCTGCTATCATTATAGATTGAACAACATGATGTGCTATATTGTTCAAGGGATATTGCTTGGCTTTGAATTGTAAAATAAATTGTTCTGACAGAATAATTATATTTATGTTCCAACTAGGAACTGAATTGTTGATTGGATTGATCGGGAACTTGAAACTCTTTTTGAAGTTGGCCTCGCATATTTCTGTCTTGTCCCAATGCCTTATGAATCATATAATCCTTAAGTTACAAGAATAAGAACAATTTTTGATAATAAATAAATGAATAATAAATTGAAGCATTTATTATTGAAATTTAATTATTAAAAAATTGAAAACCTGAATTTACATATTATCTGAACTAGAATATTGTTTTTAAAATGCATAATTTTGTTAAGAGCAAATTGAATTAGATTGGATTTTCAAATGTACCGCCATAAAGAACCCATAAAATGGCCGCTCCATAAGGAACACGAGTGTCATGACCTGTATTTATAGACCTTGCTCTAACGAGACCAGTACGATATCTCTACTACGATATCAGCTGACTGAAAGGCGTTCACTTTAAAAAGGAAGTTTTGCTGCCGTACCCGGTATAAGTTGTGCAATCATGCAAATCTCTGTAGAGGAAAAGTTTCAAGTATATTTCAAATAGAATTATGTGATTCAAGCTCCTCAATGGTTCAGTTGAACGTCAATTGCATCTCAAATTTTGACATTGAACAATATTTTTCAGGTGGCGCAAGATGCAAAGATGGCAAAGCTCCTAGACGTTCGTGCAGAATGGGTGCTGTGGCAAACTGGCATGGAACTGAGGTACTCTGACGTCGTACTTTTCAGGATGAAAGAGGTGATATCCTCTGTGAAAAATGCACCCATCGATTACAGGAAACTCAGGTGATTAACTGTAATAGTTTTTCTCTTCGTCTACAATCTTGTTATCAAAGTCTACAATCTTGTTATCTTTGGCTGAATGTTTTTTCCATAATTTCACTGAAGTTGGAGAACCATGAAGTAGTTATAATTCTGTCTCTTATTTTGTTAGAAGGAGATATCAACATTAAGAATTTGGCTCGATCCCAGTTTTAGGACCAGACCATATTGAGCGTTTTTAGAGTCGGCAGGGCAGGAAGTTTTCGCTTGGCTGATTGAGTTAGCGCCTTAAAAGCGCTCGATATGACCTGGCCATATTAATGCAATCGTCTCTTCTCAAAACTCAAATTCAAATTCAAATTCATTTATTTGCCATAAAATAATACAGATTGATAAAATAAATATTCTAACTTACAAAATGGCACTACCGGCAAAGAAAACTTGTGCGCCGGCAGTGAGTTCGAACAACTAGATACAGCAAACATGTCAATAGAAAGAAAAAGAGCTTATACAAACCACTAGAATAACTAAAATTATGGAAACCAGGTCACATCTCAATACTTACAAACGATAAGACAAAGTAACAAAATCACAAGCAAGTGACAAACTCAAAAAGACCAATTCAAGGAAGCCATGACAATAATATCTTTTAAAATGTATAACATAAGAATGAAACACTACATAATGGATATAGATAATTTAAAATAAACATTTATCCTAATCCAATCCAGTATAAGATTCATTATGGATTTTGTAATTCTATTAATAATGAAATCAGTTGGGACTTTATTTATAAACAAGTAACACTGATATTCAAACTGACGTCTACACACACTTAAGCTGGTAAAGTCAATATCAAATTGTAATGGATTGGAGGGACGCAAATTATATGGATTATTCCTTAAGTTGAATGTATCACTATTCTCATTAATAAATATTATGATTCTTTTAACATAATGTTTGCCTCACTGTAAGCACTTGGAATTCTTGAAAAAGAAGTCTACTAGGGCTAGGTCTATCTTGGCCTGTATAATGCAGCTCTGATAAGGTGTTTCTGTAATGTGAATAATTTGTTCATATGGATATCATAAACAGCCCCCCATATCTCAATTCCATATTGGAAAAGTGATTGCGCATAAGCATAATAAATCTTTTTCATTATTACCATATCAGCTATTTGATTCATTTTATAAAACTTATAAATTAGATATTTAAGCCGTCTGCACATATATATTCAATATGAGTATCCCATTTAATATGATCATCCATCATTATACCCAAATATTTTAAGGATTTCACCTTTTCAATACAAGGGCAATCACAATACACATGATTTAACAAAGCGTGAGAATGCATTTGTAAAGACAAGGTTTGTACTGGTTGACCTATTTCAGTAGGAGAAAACGTCATAAATATAGTCTTCTTCAGGTTCATGGTGATCACATGTTTCAAACCATGATTTTACTATTCTCAAGCCCTCATTTGCATTGTTATATACATCCCCCCATGACACACCAGAAAAAACAAGAGCCGTGTCATCAGCAAATGAAATTACTCTGCAGTTAGGTATTTTCAGATTCAAAAGGTCATTAACATAAATCAAAAAGAGCAATGGTGAAAGGACTGTGCCTTGAGGAAGACCAAATACAGAAAGATTTTTCAAACTTGTTTTACCATTAATTGTCTCATCTCTTAGTATTTGATGTTATAATGACATTTGATGTGTAAATGAACAGTAACATTGCAACATTGAATGAAGAAACGACAGAAACTTGAATCAAGTTTTTTTCATCACCTTGAATTTTATTCATTTATTCACAATGCAAATGACACTAATGTAATAACATTGAAAGATAAAATAATAAGGTAGTCCTTGTGCTATTTTTCTTCCCAATTTATAGGTGACAAAGTCCAAGATAAGGTTAGAATTACAAATGTACAATTTTTATAAAATTTCAGTTAAAAAAACTATAAATTTTGAATTTAGATATCTCGAATTATTAATCATATTCATCATTCAACAAAACTTGAATCCAGGAAAACTTGACTAATGTAAACTCGGTTTCACAGAAAATAATTGAATTTTATGAAAACTATCATTGACTCAAATGTATGTAAACGCTCCTTAAAGTTTTCTTGAATCAACTTCATCATTCAACAGAACTTGACTTATGTAAACGCGGCTTCATGGGAAATAATTGAATTTTATTAAAACTATCATTGACTCAAATGTATGTAAACGCTCCTTCAAGTTTTCTTGAATCAACTCCATCATTCAACAGAACTTGACTTATGTAAACACGGCTTCACGGGAAATAATTGAATTTTATGAAAACTATCATTGACTCAAATGTATGTAAACGCTCCTTCAAGTTTTCTTGAATCAACTCCACCATTCAACAGAACTTGACTAATGTAAACGCGGCTTCACGGGAAATATTTGAATTTTATGAAAACTATCAATGACTCAAATGTTCCTTCAAGTTTTCTTGAATCAACTCCACCATTTAACAGAACTTGAATCCAATAAAACTTGACTCATGTAAACGCGGCTTCACGGAAAGTAGTTGAATCTGATGAAAATTATCATGAAATATTTTCAATTTTTAGGCTGAAATTGAAACAAGAAGGGGTATGGGCCGATGTGGATTTGGTGAACTCGTCAATTCTGGAGGTGGTTCTACCGCTGGACACAATTGTGATAAAGAGGCCGATAACTGACAACGACGAACAAATCGGCTACCAGGCAATCGTGTTGGACCCCTCTCCCGAGTGTGCGGCTCAGCTTTTAGCTCTTGCTGTCGATCATATTGATATTCTCCTGGAAGACTGGTATCCAACGCTAGGTGAGTTGAAATATTGACAAATCAAATGTTTTTATTGTCGTTCACAACTATGCATGTATTGACAAAGTCATGAAAACGGAGCATAGTCCTTAGGTGGGCCGTCCACTGGAACCGATTTCGTCCGAACTAGCATCGGCCGAAAACCACCGAACTCGTCCGAACGATCCCCCAACAAATAAAGCTATAGATGCTCGTTCATTGCAATAGGTTCATACGGCCGTTTACGGCCGATCAAGTTTTCGATTCGAATTGAATGGGATTTTTCGGCTCTATCCGTCCGAAGTCGAGCTGAGACACATCATACTAACCTCAAAATTGTTTCACAGTCTTATCTGTTTTTGTTTTTTGAACTTGTTCTGTTTTATAAAGTCTGTTTTATAGGTTTGAATATAGAAATTGGCCATTTTTTGTGTATTGAAATATGGGCTTAAGTATACTCAACAATAAATTTTCCATTTTTCGACCGAATTCGACTTATGATGCATGATTTTGGACCGCCTTGACGAGCCGAGAAGAATGAAGTGTTGTACGATGAAATCTGAGCATTGTGTCAAAAGTTATAAGTGTTTGAAATTTTGATCCTTGAGGTGTCCTTGAGCGCGCCTCTCCACTAGAAAATACTGAAATGAAGTGCATATAACGGGCGATTCTCATAAAACATGAACTTATGTCATTGTGTTGAATATAAATGTGAGGACAATGTAGTTGATGATGATGGTTGAAGCTGAAAATTAGGTGTTTTTCACAATGCAAGGAGCATTGTTGCCAGGTGTACCTGGAAATGTATATGAGATAGAGCGCTCTACCTGATCTCAGATTGTAGAGCACAAGAATACGCCCAGAGTGATTTTGAATTATACATCTAAATGGTAACAATCGGAAGATATTGTTGATCAAAAACTAAAATTCATCAAAATTGATTTCTTTCTTCAAATTTCACTCATTT
This sequence comes from Nilaparvata lugens, assembly GCF_014356525.2. NCBI lineage: Eukaryota > Metazoa > Arthropoda > Insecta > Hemiptera > Delphacidae > Nilaparvata > Nilaparvata lugens. The sequence goes on from NC_052505.1 coordinate 3,219,695, forward strand.
TTGAAAAATCATAACTCAGTACTCATTGGAGATAGAGAGTTCTGAATGATCTCATTTTATTCAGAATTTTATAATCTAAAAAAAGGCAGGAGCGGATTTTTTTTGTCCGATTATGAGATTTGGCAGAAATAGCTGAAAACTGGAAAATGAGCCGAAAATACGAGGTTTCGGCCACCCTATATCTAGCACAAGGAAAGTTTTGCATGAAGAAATTGGTTCTGGACTTCTCTTATGTACCCAAATTAAAAAATGAGAACTACAATATAAATTGCAAGCACACCCCCTTTTTTATGTCTATATTGACTGGACTACTGTTAATGTAGAATAGTACATAGTATATTAACAAATATAGCAAACATAGTATATCATTCTAAATCGAATTCATAGTATATCTATTTGTAATTGATGATGTGTTTGTTTTTTGAAGTGTGAATAAATTGTTATTTTAATAAGTGATAGTAGCTTAACCTAGATTTTGATTTGGACTGTAGTATAAATTTGAAAAGGGACAGTTTTGGGCATAAGCCTGTTGTGTCTCCTCATATATAACTGTAAAAATAATTGTACAACTGAGAAAATGAATAAATAAATATAAACTATAAATTCAAACTTTCGTTACAAATTTTCTATGCTTTTACACTCCAGAGCAAAGCTCGGTCCCCCGATATTATGCTAATCTCTATACGTGGTAGTATACATCATCAAACAAATTGAAGAAAAGTTTATTCAAAAATATATTTACTCGACTTGAAATAAAATTTATTATTTTGAACAAGATTAAATCAGATGCACTGGTATCAAGTATTCTCTTTAGAAGGCAGTGGCAAGGAAGATAATCGGCATCGCTGTTCTCCTATCTTTTGTAGTTTTGGTAGAGAGTTAGTGGGAAGGATATTTTTAATATTCTTTCCGAAGAATGGACATTGATATGTCCAAAGCTCCGCCAATTTATGTAGATGCATAACAATATGATTATTATCTATAGTTATTATATTACAAATTGCTTTTTCATATCATATACAGTTCAATAATTATTTTCTTAGTCTATATTATGTAAATTCATCTATAATTTTGCTGTATTGTAAGCTATTGTATATAAGTGTATAAGCCAGTATATTGTAATCTACATAAATAAAGTACTCAATCAATCAATCTTTCTCCACTGCCATTATAACGAGGACCTGATTATAGTATCTAATTTTTTTATTCAAGATCTACCTCAAAATTCATAATCAACTGACCTCAATGAACTAAACTGTTTATCTCATTTCGCAGGTACGAGATTCGTTCACACTTCTGAAGGGAAGTTCCTGGTGACAAGGATCGTCCCATGTCCACGTTGCTTGGCTTCATCTCTGCAAGATAATGATAATGATAACAACTGGCCGGCGGCACGCCAAAATCTAGCACTGCCTAATTTCCCCTGAGGTCAGTCTTGACAATTTTTTATTTTTTCTCATCAGTTTCTCAAAATTGACTAATCCATTCAACTTATTATGCCGCATCCACACTCTCGCCAAGTGCGTACAAATGATTGATTGATTGATTGATTGAGTACTTTATTTATGTAGATTACAATATATACTGTATTATACACTTATATACAATGGCTTACAATACAGCAAAATTATAGATGAATTTACATTATATAGACTAAGAAAATAATTGTTGAACTGTATATGATATGAAAAAGCAATTTGTAATATAATAACTATAGATAATGATTATATTGTTATGCATCTACATAAATTGGCGGAGGTTTGGACATATCAATGTCCATTCTTCGGAAAGAATATTAAAAATATCCTCCCCACTAACTCTCTACCAATGACGGTGAGCGCGAGAGTGTGGATGGCTGCTTTGCCTGCGCTTGCCTTGACTGGCCTTCCCTCCGATTTTTGTCGAGCGAAGGCGAGTGGCCAGTGACCACAGGAGGTCACATTGCAGTGTGGATAGCAAGACCAACGTAGCCAAGCTCACCAGCTTGACAAGCGACTTGGTGAGAGTGTGGACTGGGCATTGAACAAAATCGAATGATACATTCTATATAATTATCTAGTACTGATGGATTTTACTTCAAATACTTATTTATGTTTTGGGAGCAATGTATGTGATCCACAATTTCAGTCGGATTCAGAGTTCATAGCCTATTAAGGAATAGATGTTATGAGTATTCCACAAATTTGGACAATATTTTATTCTTCATTCACTTATACAATATGTAGATCATCAAAATGATAGGGAGAGAAAAAATTAGGTAACCTTGTGCTATTCATCTCCTAAATTTAGATCATTTACACATGTCATCATCCTTGTTTAAAGAGTTTGACAAATTTACGACAGAACTTGAGTTTGTTGTTCATTTCACAAAATGTTTAGTCCTGAATTATTTTCACAAAGTAGATTTTCAAATAATTATTTTCATTATTTGATCTCAAATTTTGTGGTTACTTTGAATTTGATTATCAGTTGCAGAAGTCATTAGTTTTTCAGAGACTACGAATCTTAATTTCCACCAGAATTTCAAACTTATTAATTCACTTAGTATGTTTTATTTATAGAATTTTTATAAATAAATAAATAAATATCTTTATTGTCACAGAATGTTTACACATTATAGACAACGTCATGTTTGGTAACTCTAGTAAATACAAGGCAAACATGAGCCTGCAACAACAAGCACACAACGTCAATTTTACAAAGCTCAATACATCCATTACACTCTAAATTAGGTATCAACTATATTTCCCAATCACTTATCAACTACTTATATACCATTTATCATATTGATTATATATACATTTTCCAATTTATAGAAAAATAGTCGGCTATTTTATATGGGGTTTCTCCTATTAAAGCTTCCTTTACTTTCAACTTAAAAGCATTTTTACATAAAGATCTTATAGTGGCAGGCAAATCGTTATAAAGTTTCACCGCTATATAGGGATTTAGTTTTTGAGATGCACTGTGCTGATACCTAGGAGCTCTTAAGCTATTTTCATTTCTTGTTGCATAATTATGGTGGTGTCTATTCACACCCTCATTATATTTATACCCTCATTAGTTTTAATTCATCCATTGCGATCAAGTTAGTTGCATTATAATTCTACATCATTTTTAGTAGAAGATGATTCCTTATTCAAATGGGCTTAACTAAACAAGCTTGCCTCCACGCCTAAGTTTGTTAATATTATGACGGAAAAATCCAAAACCAACGTATCCAATATTATGTTAAAGTAGGCTCGCTATGTCAAGCTTTTTTCTTCACTCAAGTGAAGTAATAAAACAAAACGTTTTTCGTTTCTATTGATAATTCCTATTATAAATTAGGATTATCCTATTTTATCGTATTAAGAATTTCTATTGATAATAAATTTATATTCGTCCTTCAAAAACTAACTCGCCTGCCCTAGTGTGGAGAACCTTTGACATCTAACTGTTAGGCTAGCTTCACACAGGTCGGTTCGTTTTCGGTTCAGTTCGGTTCATTGCCGAAAACGAATGAGGCTTTCATACATAATCAGGTTTTAATTCGTACGGTTCTAATTAGGTATTTTCTTCTCAAAAACAGCTGTGTTTGGATTTTCACAATTCATGATGGTAATAAAATATAAAAGTTAGTGTTCAAATAGTAAGATGTAATTTCTCGAACAACAACATTTTCAAGTTAATTAAAAATTGTGAATTATTTGAATAGTTTATTTTCGATTATATTAATTTTAGACGTTCAGAGTGATTATTTTTTGAATTTGTTTCAATTTTGACACATGGTACATAACGTTCATCTCTTCTCTCCATTAATGAAATCAGTTAATTTTCATGGAAATAGAAATTCTCCCTGAGTTTTAATGTATCTTCATATTCTTTTAGCAAACTATTCATTGAGAAAAAATTGCTCCAGTGAACTAACAGAAATGAATTGAACATATGATTTTGACATGGAAGATTTTTAAATAGATAATCACGATATCAGGTTAAAATAAAAACAAAAAAGTGAGCGTGTGTAAAAGACTTTGTTTTTATTTACGGTTTCGTAGTAACTAATTCGAATATGATGAAACCTATTCGTGTCGAGGGGGCGTTCGGTGCTATGCGGTTGCTATTCGGAACCGAATTCAAACCGAATCACCGTTTCACACTTATCGGAAAAACGAACCGAACCGAATGTGTGTGAAAGTAGCCCTTTCCTAGCAACGAATTTGAACCTGATGTGTGTGAAACTAGCCGAACTTTGGCAAGTAGTCATTCAGAATATCAATACACTTTCAGGCCAGCCCAAGAATACTTTTTGCATGTATAGTTTAGGAATGAGTCTCCAACTCATTCAATCATTCATTAGGGCTTAGCCACATGAGGCGTTTTTCGGACGAGTCGTCAGGGCAAGAAGCTGAAGCTCTCCGATTGGCTGATTATCAGCTGATAATCAGTGATGATGATATTTCACAATTTCTTCATTTTATTACAAATTTCTACTCTGAAATCTTTTCAACTTAGATAACCTATTTTACTGCCTTACACCTATTTATTTTATTATAATTTTTTTCATATGAAATATTCATGTAATTTCAAATAATTTGATGGAATTAAGAAAATTAGAATTAACAATCAATTACAATGATCAAGTGGCTCTTGCTTTCCTTTTTGTTAGTTTTATAATAAGTAAAAAGTTTTTCATAAAAAGTAGGCCGAAATCATATAATTTCTAATAATTTTGTTAGAATTAAGAATATAAATTAGAATTAAAACTAAATCATAAATTAAAAATAGGAATGATAATTATTCAGAATGATCAAGTAGCTCTTGCTTTTGTTTTGGTTAAGTTGGAATCTTTCTACTTCCTGTAACTTTACTGTAACTTACAGCTGATGATGTGTGAGCACACACGAAAGCATGCTCCTGTAAAATATTAATTTTTAATTAATTAAAGTGGATTTTTGACAACGTTTCAAGTCTATTCAATTATGGAAAAGTTCCACAACATCAACATTAACACTACACACTTAATTAAAGATGTTGGTCCTTACTGTTTATTTATTTGAATTCGATTCAGCATTTACCTTTGACATATCTAACTTTAACTTGACAGATCCTTCAGAAGATCAATACACTTTCAGACCAGTCTAAGAATAATAATAATAATAAATAATAATAATAATAATAATAATAATACTAAGAGTGATGCCCACATAAGCTCTTAGGCTTGTGCGTGGGTAATGAAAGAATACTTTTTGCATTTTATGAAGGTAATTTCAATTTTTTTTAAATCTTCTTGCCTTATTTGACAGAATTTGAACGAGGATATGGACTTTAATGTGACTGGAAATGGCTCGGGAAATCGTCGAGTACGAAAATCGCAAGAAAGCTACACATCTGATGGAGACAGTGGAGTGGGGCCTGATAGTCCTGGATCCAGGTGAGAAAGTTTTACAATATTATTATTTGGTTTTTCTTTTCATTTAATCAAAGATCATTTTCTGTCATGTTATCAAAATTAGGGAGTAGAATAGTTTTGGGCTAAGCCTGGTGTTCAATTCAAATCATTGACCGAGCGAAGTGAGGTCTAAGATTCAAGTCGATGGTTTGGCATTTCTCTTAATGTTTAAATGTTTATATGTTGCGCATTTACGGCGAAACGCGGTAATAGATTTTTATAAAAATTTGACAGGTATGTTCCTTTTTAAATTGCGCGTCGACGTATATACAAGGTTTTCGAAATTTTGCATTTCAAGGATAATATAAAAGGAAAAAGGAGCCTCCTTCATACGCCAATATTAGAGTGAAAATCAGACTATAGAATTATTCATCGATTTATGATGTCATCATCGATTTATGATGAATAATTCTATAGTCTGATTTTCACTCTAATATTGGCGTATGAAGGAGGCTCCTTTTTCCTTTTATATTATCCTTGAAATGCAAAATTTCCAAAAACCTTTTATATACGTCGACGCGCAATTTAAAAAGGAACATACCTGTCAAATTTCATGAAAATCTATTATCGCGTTTCGCCGTAAATGCGCAACTTATAAACATGCCAAACCGTAGACTTGTTCCTAGACCTCACTTCGCTCGGTCAAAAACTTTTACTGAGACCTAAAACATTTTAGTGAGAGCTCTGGACAAAATAAATATATTTTTTTCTATTCTAACATCAAAATCATACATTACAATTCTATTACAATACAAAGCTGTCTAGTAATACTACCCGTTCAAAAACATAGAACATCTGGAAAATGTATCTTTCCATCAACGTTGTAAACAGTTGCAGCCAGACCTGATAACAGCGCTCACACTCACATTCCGGGACGACACGTCACGCTACGATAGGACAGAAAGCTCTATGTTTATCTAGGATTTTTTCTAGACATTTTAAATTGATAAATTGTTTATTAATTTTTGAGAAAACAACAACAGGCCAATGTAACTTACTGAGCGCGAGGTCTACTGTTCACAGAACTACTAGTATTATTATATAGCTTTACTTTTTCATGTGAGTAGTATTAGAAATATATAGTTACTTTTTTATGATTGTGAGTAGTATTAGAAAAGAATAATTGGAGTTGTTGAATGTTTCCCACAGTCGCAAACCTTCGATGGAGGGTCACCCAGAAGTAATTAATGAAGATGAAGAAGTGTGGTTGAACCAGATCCTCAGTACCATTTACTAGAAGTTATTTCCTGTACATCTTTATAGCAATATTTCTAATGAATCTGAGTAATATCATAGAGAAACAATAATAGCATAAGTAGATATGCCATGGTATAGGGCGTTTATGTCGCAACTTTTACTGTTATCTCAAGCCGATTACTGTCGATTATTGTCGATTTTTACTGTTTTGTTGGGGTGACAGTGTATCGACGGCATAATTTGAGAGACTACCAGCGTCACACAGCTGCATGGGAAAGAACTACGTAAACTATCGGCTTGAGATAACAGTAAAAGTTGCGACATAAACGCCCTATACCATGGCATATCTACTTACGCTATTGTTTCTCTATGGTAATATTCTACCGAAGAAACAATATTATTATAGCAATACTATACTTTTTAATGAATTTTATTATTATTAGAAAGTAATAATTGAAGTTGTTGAATGTTTTCCACAGTCGCAAACCTTCGATGGAGGGACATCCAGAAGTGATAAACGAAGATGAAGAAGTGGTGGAGCCAGATCCTCAGTACAGTTGGATGGTGGAAGAGTGCATTCTCGCTGCCTATGATAAGAAAAGTGTCAAATGTCCACTACACGGCGATATATCGCTCGCACATATTGCCCCTGATACGGTACGTAAAAGCTGATCAACATAACTTCCAACTACAGGGTTGGGCAGGGAGGTATGAATGACTTTTTCTGTAGTTGAGTTACATTAGTCAATAGTTTTTCCATTTACATATTTGTTTTATTATCTTTCACACTTGTTTTCTTGGTTCTTATTTTGTACTGAAAGTAAATTTTATTATCATGGCGATTCTGTTGCTTAAGCCGATATTTTGTCACACCGTTGAGGGGGAGGCTACTGTCTAGCTAGGCCAATGGCAGGCGTTCATGCCCTCGACCAATAGCAGTACTCGCCTACTAGTATAAATTCTGCTGCTCTTGTATTTAATTTTAGTTTATCAGAGATTGACAATGGTGTAATAACCGAAACCGGTCTTTCTAATTATCAATAAATCAGTGGTTCTTTGACAATTTCTTAGTCTTTTCATCCAATAGGTATGAATGATTTAAAATAACAGTTACACCCTCATTTTTAAACGAAACTCAAAATTTTTTAGTGTGTACCTTGGATGTTGCCATTATAAAAATTATTATAGAGCAAAATATAAAAATCTGGTGTGGCTCTGTACTCACACAACTTTCCTTGCCGTTATGAAAATTGATCACCTGACGCTAGTGTACACGCGCATCTCAAGTCTAATATTCAAAGATCTGCCAGCTGGTGACAGGACAATAGCGCTGGAGACACACGAAGTCTGCTATCTCTTCATAGTGAATGATTTAATAGAATCAACATTTGCCAACAGTTTGCATTATTGAATAAACACATTTTCTCGAATTTCGAAATTACTTTCAATTTTAGGTGGAAATTTCACTGAACATTAATTGTAGATATTTTTATGCTCAATCTTTTCCACTTGAAATTTTTTGTTTAAATTGTATCTGAAGCCTGATAATTGGGAATCCAAAATCACACTTTGCATTGATGGGGCGGAGCTCCTGAAATTTTTACAGATTTGGGACTTGTGGCAGTTGATAGAGCTTATCAATGACTATTTTAGGTATAAATTTGATCAAAATCGTTGGAGCCGTTTTCGAGAAAATCGCGAAAAACCCTGTTTTTGACAACATTTTTGCCATTTTAGCCGCCATCTTGTATTGGATTTGTTCGAATTGTCGGATCCTTATAGGGGAAGGACTTTGAGTTCCAAATTTCAAGTCATTCCGTTAATTGGGAGATGAGATATCGTGTACATAGACGCATATACACTCATACACACACACACACACACACATATATATATATACATATATATATATATATATATATATATATATATATATATATATATATATATATATACAGACCAATACCCAAAAACAACTTTTTTGGACTCAGCGGACCTTGAAACGTATAGAAAACATGAAATTAGGGTACCTTTAATTTTTTTGGGAAGCAATACTTTCCTTACCTATGGTAATAGGGCAAGGAAAATAAAAACATTGATTATGTACAAAAAAATAACATGTATCAAATGCTGTCCATTATTGTCCATATACTCCTGTAGACGTTGTGAGAAGTTGTCCATACCTCTCTGAAGCATTGCACGTGGTACCGCTCGAATTTATTGTGTTATTGTTTCACTCAAGACTTCAAGGGTTCGTGGTTTGTTTATGTATACACGTATATATACCCATCTTGTTGAAACCATACAGTATTGACGTTGATACGTCGTCTTCTCAATTGTGGCAGAAAAGATTCACGCAGCATCGTTAGGTAACGTTCCGTATTGACAGTGACGGTTCGACCGTTTTCTCGAGAAAAATTAAGGCCAATAATTAGTTTGTTGGGGTTATCTAAAAGCACGTGTATACATAAACAAACCACGAACCATTGAAGCCCTCATAAGGAGGTGACTTAGGGGTTGTAACTCGAATATTTCTAATTTAAACAAACTTTTTGTGGTACATCATTTTAAAGCCCTTTTTAAAACAAGAAAAATGGCTTCAATAAAAATGTTCTACGATATCTGTATTCAAAATGGCGGCTGATTGATGCTTTAGTTTTCAGAGAAATGAGGGGTTGTAACTCGAATATTTTAAATGTAAACACCCATTGTGTGGTATATCATTTTAAAGGCCTTTCCAGAACAAGAAAGATGACATAAATAAGAGTGTTCGAGCATGACAGTGCTCTCCACTATCGCTGCCACCACCAGGTTTTTAGGGTCCTGGGCCCTGCTACTTTTAGTATTATTAAATAATACGTAAATTCACCAAAACAATCTCACTCTATTGAAGAAAATGCACGATATCCTCCCTAGAAACATTAAATTATTATCGGTTCAATCTCTCATCTTCCCACATTTAATGTATTGTAATTCTGTTCTTAACGATATGCAAGTCACTCTGAATGATAAACTACAGCGTTGCCAAAATTATTGTCTACGTTTCGTCTACTCTCTCCAACGCCATGATCATATCACCCCAGACCACATTGCTAGTTCAACATTGAAGCTTCCCGATCAGAGGCTTTTTCGAATAGTCAAGCTTGTTAGAGATATCTTGAAATACGGTAATCCGAACTATTTTAAAGATGATTTCAAATGTGTCTCTGAAGGTAGGAGGATAGATGCTTCACATACTAGAACCGGAGAAAGTACTTCAAGGATACCCAATCATCGAACTACTATTTTCACAAAATCCTTCTTAGTCAGTGCCTGTCGTGCATGGAATACACTTCCTGTTTCTATCAGGTCTATCGAGAGCCGAGCGAGCTTCATCCTGACTTTAAAAAAACATATTTTGGAACAAATGACTGAAACTGTCCGGCCCTAGAACGATCACATGACAACCATCCCTCACCCATTCCACCAATATAAACCTTTAAACCATGTTATAGAACGAAATGTATATATATATATATATATATATATATATATATTATATAAACTCATGTTATTTCAATTATCCACTGCATACTGCTGTATCTTACTGAAAGTTGATAACCCTGATCTACTTTCAGCCTACTTCATTTTATTAATCAATTATTTGATCTTATCTACCTATATAATTATTTTACTTTATCAATTTCTGTTTTTTTTCTCTTTAATATTCATATTGATTAAAACTTTTACAATATTTCCATTAATAAATAAATCCTTAGTTTAAATAACGAAATTAACGTTTTGGTAGAGAGTTAGTGGGGAGGATATTTTTAATATTCTTCCCAAAGAATGGACATTGATATGTCCAAAGCTCCGCCAATTTATGTAGATGCATAACAATATGATTATTATCTATAGTTATTATATTACAAATTGCTTTTTCATATCATATACAGTTCAATAATTATTTTCTTAGTCTATATTATGTAAATTCATCTATAATTTTGCTGTATTGTAAGCTATTGTATATAAGTGTATAAGCCAGTATATATTGTAATCTACATAAATAAAGTACTCAATCAATCAATCAATCAATCTCTCTCTCTCTCTCTCTCTCTCTCTCTCTCTCTCTCTCTCTCTCTAAACATAATCACTCCTCTATCACATTACTAAAAACTACATCTCACTATCTCAAGCACAATCTTCCTCTAGCGCGTCTCGGAACGTTCTCCCTCTAGTTTCGCCTCTACGCGGTCATCACTCTCTCAGCTCACCGGTACAAAAGTCCAATTTGGTGGCCTGAGTGATGACTCTGATGCTATTCTAATAATTAATAACCTTTCAAAGCGGGGAGTTTGAATTGTTACAGTTCTATGATACTTGTATCGAAAATGGCGGCTGAACATTTTATTGATGTTATTTTAAAGGCCTTCAAATTATGTACTATGCAATGGTTATTTACATTTAAAGTATTCGAGTTACAACCTCTAAGTCACCCCCTTATGAGGGGTTGAAATTCAGTCGTACGTCAAAAGGTAGAGCATTCGACCAATAAGTTATCCTGAAAGTTACAGTTATGTCTACAACAGTCTCCAACTTATTGAAGGGTTTCCATATATATGACTCATGCCCGGTTGCAGAGTCGACAAATAACGTCGCCCATAGTAAACAGCGCGGACTTAACTATTTAACAGGCCAATTTCGTTGCAGAGACGTGCTGTTAGCTATTGCTCTGCCGATAGGTAACAGCGCGCCCACAAACAGGTTTTTCCGTTGCAGAGACGAAAAACTTACAGGCAGATGACGTCATCTGAGGCTACCAATAACTAGTGTTCTTTATTTAAATAGTGTTCTTTATAAAAGTGCTCTTTATTTAAATGCCCCAAAATCGTGCTTATAAATCCACTATACATTCGCGCCAAGTGTATTTTAAGGATATGTTGACTTGTTTGCATGTTTTAAAAGACAGACGAAAATGGTCATACATAATAGTTGATTACATAATAATAACGTTAACTATTTGAAACTGTAGATAAAATGTAAATAAACTGAATAAAATATCATTGACTATTCGAGTAGCTTGAAAGAAGATGTAATACAATTTTTAATGAATTGTATAATTTAATACATTTGAATAATCAATTATTATTAATTTTAATATTAAGCACCGTATGCAGAGTCATTAGAAATATATCTTGTGAACTGGCTGCTTTGCTTCCAAGATATTATATCAAAATGCCAGAAGGCGATGAAATAATTCTGGTCAAATTTTTTATTAAATCAATATTATACATTAATAAATAGACCAGTCACTTATTTTACTTCTACCTCTAATTTTATGTTACTTAATTCATTCATTTAGCTATCAAAAACTCAAACTAACTGAAAATAATTACAAATTAGTCTGCAGTTTACGATCTTGATTCGTAACCTCCAATCATAAACAACACAATAAGCAGACAGCAGTGTTGTGATAAACAAGCGCCATGTTGTGTGACGTCATCCGACTGGAGGTTTGGAAGAACTGTTCACAGTGATTCTCTCCCCGTTGCCAATACATTAGTTGGATAGAAGCAAACCATGCAAAAAGTGGTATGAGCAGCAGTGTGACTTATGTGTGTGCCTTATCAGAGCCATAGTTGAAAGGGGTGTGGCAAACGAATCTGCAACGAACATCTATTTATGGGCGAGTTGTTAACTAATGGCACTGTTAACTATGGGTGACTTTATGTAGCGACTCTGCAACCGGGCATCACTCTGTATATTATATCATATGTTTATTTTTTAATACGGCAATATTGTAACAAATGATTTATTTATGGTTCTATTTGCGCAGATGTTCCTAGACCTGGGCGAAAGGCACCTGATCCGTCCGAACAGCATAACCAGAGGCCACCTGCTTGGTAGGGGCGCATTTGGCTTTGTGTTCAAAGGCACGTGCAAAGTGCGCGGCTCCAATGCAAGCATCGATGTCGCCATGAAGATGCTGCAGCCTGTCGCTCCTGGGCCCAATGCTAGTCAGTCGGCCGTCATTGCTTACAAGGTCAGTAATTTATTTTAGTTTGTATAATAAATGAATAAATTAATAAAATAAAATCTACCCGATAGGAAAAATAAATAAGTAAATCAGTTTAAAATAAAATGAGATATAGGTAGACCTCGGTCGGTATAGACCTCAAGAAAGATGGCAATAAAATAAATAAATAAATAGCTGCTAGAAAATTTAGGTTCTAATTTTACATTTACTGTATAATGCAATGGACCTAACCTATACGGTACTGTAGTGAGTCTGTACAGGCAAGAGCCTAAACCTTGAATAGAAGAAGAAGAAGAAGAAGAAGAAGAAGAAGAAGAAGAAGAAGAAGAAGAAGAAGAAGAAGAAGAAGAAGAAGAAGAAGAAGAAGAAGAGGAAGAAGAAGAAGAAATAAGTTGAGACTTGAACCTCCATCAGGATCTCTTATAGTACAAGGAAGTTCTGCCTATTGTAATAGAACTACATAATTTTTATTATTTGCCATGAATTTTCACAATGAATCGATAAATTGTTGACGACGGTGAAAATTCATGACAAGTAAAATTATGGAAAAAATGAGAGGCTCTAGGCAGTCGGTGGTAAGGACGGGACCTGGAAACATCTACAGCAGATCAACCAGCCCGACTTCTCCCTACTGAGAGGGTCTCCCATTTGGGTAGAGTGAGTGCCAAATTAATTATATTATTTTTATCTGAGGGTATATCTTGTCAATATTATTTGAAATCATATTTTATCTTTTGAAAATAATTCTTTTTAAATTATCAATAAATATTATATTATTCATTCTACATTTAATTATTTTACAATTAAAACCTTTCTCATGAGATAAAGAGTAAGATCCAAATTTAACCTCTCGTTAGCCAAGCGATATTTAACCCTCATTTATTTGATCAGTACATCTTATTTATCAATTATAATATAACAGCATTATCTTTTATTAATTTCTGTATCCAACTCCTAGAGAGTTAGGACCTGTAATTCTTGTTGAATACAATCAATATTAATTATTTTGTTACAAATTTTAAATTACAAAATAAATCAAATTAGTTCAACCAACAACCTCTCGATACCATTACACTATACATAGGAAGTCCTGCCTCCATCGGAGGAAATAATAGTGCTCCAAATTGTGTAAAATTGCAACCCTCTCAATCACTCATTTAACCACAGAATTGTGTGTAGAATATCATCTCCTATATAATGCCAGTAGTGCTTGAAAATTTTTCAGGGTAAAGGATTGAAAGCAAAAGTCATTTTTATGATGAAATTGAAAATATCGCGAGTATGTTTTCCTTTTGAATATTATTTCTTTGAGAATCATGGGGTGTCGTAATAAGTAAGAATTTTATATTTATTTGTTCAAGGATAAAACAAATAATAGAATTATTGAAAATGGAAAAACAGGCTAATAGCCCTTACTATTCCATTCCCGAATTTTGATTGTATATTAGAACAAGAGGCTATGATTCTTCAGGACTTTTGAATATGTCTACTGTATATGTTTTGAAATAATACATATATACAGTATATCGAACTCTTGGAAGTTTACATATGAAGTTTTTGAAGTCATGTCTTCCAATAACAACAAATGCCTAGCTATAATGATTGACCTGGCAAAAGCCTATGATACCATACCCCACAATAAATTACTAAAAAAATTGGAGAGGTACGGGATTAGAGGACTCCACCTTGAATTATTTAAGAATTATTTAAGTGATCGGACACAATTAATATCTGATAACAACAGTTACAAATCAAATACTACAAAACTTAACGACTTTGGATTACCACAAGGTACCGTCTTGTCCCCGATTTTATTTTACTCTATATCAACGACATCTTTAAACTAAATATTGATAGTTCGAAAATAATTTCCTTTGCTGACGATACGGCTGTAATAGTTAAGGACCGCTCATGGTTAGAGACGTACTCGAGAGCAGAAAGAGTAATATCCATTGTTAAACATGGCTTGATATTAATACATTGAGTATAACTACATCAAAAACTAAATATATTACATTTTCTCCTACAATAGTTGGTCAACCAAATGATGCTATGAATTTAAAAATACATACAAATTGTGATTTTGAGAAATGGAAGGATTGTGCATGCCCTCAACTAAAAAATTAAAAATCTATTAAGTATCTGGGCATCATGGTTGATTGTAACCTTAAGTGGGAGCCTCATATAGAATATATTTGTAAACGCTTAAAATTTATTTCCTTTATCTTTTATAAAGTCCGTAAAATATTAGACATTAAATTACTTAGGGTCCTTTACTTTGCCTATGTTCAATCGGTGCTGCAATAGGGTAGTGGTATGGGGAGGAGCGTATGATGTTTTCATGAATAACATTTTTACATTTCAAAAAATGATAATAAAAGCAATTCTTAATAAGCAAGGGCTTTTTCTAGTAGTGAAACATTTGCCGAATTTAAAGTGATGACAGTATGTTAAATTCTAAAGCCTGGAGCTAAATTCTCCAAAGTGACTTCGGAGTGTGTGAATGAAGGTGGAAATCTATCTCACAATGACATGATGGTAATAATGGGCGGTACAAATGATATTGATGGTGCTACACGGAATAATGATCTACTGAGCTCGATAAATAGTCTACTCCCAAAGCTGACATGTACTAGAATCCTACTTGCAAATATTCCACATAGGCACGACCTCCCTTCGAACTCACATATCAATAATCTCATATGTGACACCAATAGTATGATCGAATCAATTGCCAGTGAATTCAGTAACGTTGAAATATTGGATATGAACAATTTGGGAAGAAGATTTCACACCCTACATGGGTTACATTTGAACACAATAGGAAAGAACATTATCGCAGACAGAATCAGTGAAACATTTCGAAGAGTCAAACTTTCACACTCATGCCAGCCCTGTAATTCTATAAAAGTTTCTTCATTGGCTAGTCAAGAAACAAAAGACAAATCATGTACCGACCACATAGTATCTAGTCCAGCCACTTTAGTATCCCGTTCGGTTTCCGCTGAATTGAACTCATCACTTGGCTATGTAGATGCTTCTAGAAGGTGTGGAGAAAATGTCTCATTGACTGATTTAAACGAATAAATAACGACAAGGCTCAAGAGAGAGCTCCTTTTTCTCGATGTGACATGAATATCTGCCTACTTAATATCAGATCACTTAGAAACAAGCTTGGTCAATTGGATGCTGTCCTTAACTCGAAACCTGCTGACGTAGTTTGTCTAAATGAGCATTGGCTCTGTAAAGAAGAAGTTGACTATTATGTGCCTGAAAGTTTTGAGCTAGCCAATTTTTATGCAAGGCAATCTCCATATGGTGGTTCATCTATATTTGTGAAAATAGGAATACCATTTAAATGTATTGACATCTCACAATTTTGCCTAGACAGTATTTGCGAGGCATCGGCTGTTAGATTGACTCAATCCAGCCTGGCTATCCTGTGCATTTATCGTTCACCGGAATCAAATTTTAAAGCTTTCGTAGAAAAACTAGAGAATCTTCTTGCGCATCTCAATGGAAAACATCTCAAAAAGAATGATTGGCTTGCTGTAGCTGGTGACCTGAATGTGAATCTTTTAGATGATGAAAGAAGAGAAATTTCAGAGGTTCTGGGAGTGTTAAGATCATTTAATCTGTACAGTACAAACAAAAGTCCAACCCGCCTCAATGCATGTCTGGACAGCATCCACACGAACATCCCCTCTGACTCTCAACAGGTGTCCTTACTGCCGCAAGATATTATTTCCGACCATGCAGGAGTCTGGCTGAAGATTAGAATGAATGAATTCCAGAGAGATGGACCATATAAAAAAAGTCAAGGTACATTTGTGAGATTGATGAACGAGGAAAAAATTAGTGCTTATTCAAAATTAACTGGTCTGGACTATATAGCATAGAGGATGCGAATTTCTCCTCCACAACTTTTGTTGCTGTATTGTCTTCGTTATTCAATGAAATATGCCCGCTCATATATAAAAAACCAAAAAAACTAAATAATAAGTACAGCCCTAGCTCTAATAAATGGTTCAATGCTGAATTAAAAGCCATGCGTGATTATTTACTCCTATTGTATGACAAGTGGAAATTCACTGATGACATAGATGACAAATTGAGATTTTCAAATTATAAGAAAGAATACAATAAACAAATTAAAATCACGAAAAAATTAGAAAATGATAACTTGATTAAATTGGCTAAAAATAGATGTAGAATGGCTTGGAAGATTGTCAAAAAAGAGTCTGGGACCATCAAACCAAGTAATGAAATTTTAATAACTCCCGATGATCTCAATGATTATTTTGTCAATGTGTCTTTGACAGTAAAATCTTCTCAATGTAGAGCAGGCTTGGAAAATGGAGAAGTGCAACATTCTGACCTATTGGTGAACTTTCGTAAGCCTATTCCTATGTCAGGTTTCAAATGGAAATTAGTCAATTGTAAACAGGTAAAGCAGGTTATGGCCAATCTCAGCCTCTCGAAAAGTGAAGATGTTTTTGGTCTCTCTAATTTCACAATAAAAGCAGTTAGTGACAGTCTGATAGATCCAATGACTTTCATAATAAACAAAGTGCTCAAGGACGGTGTTTTCCCTAAATGTTTCAAATACACAAATGTCACTCCAATTTTTAAGAAGGGTGACTCGAGTAAACCAGAGAATTTCAGACCCATAGCTATTGTCCCTATTCTTGGAAAGTTATTGAATCATGTCTTGCCTTGCAATTATACGAATACTTTGTAAATAATGACTTATTGTATGAACATCAACATGGCTTTCGTCCCAAACACAGTACTATCATGGCTATTGAAAAAATTGTTGATTTTGTCCTCCAAAACTTTGAGAATAAAAACATGGTAGCAGCAGCCTTATTGATCTCACCAAAGCTTTCGATTGTTTACCCTTTGATATTCTTTATGACAAGCTCTTCTTCTATGGAGTGAGAGAGAATGAGCTGAAGCTGATAAAATCATACCTGTCTGATCGGAGGCAAAGGGTTGTTATTAATGGTAAATGTTCTGGCTTTAGAGATGTTGTGGCAGGTGTCCCACAAGGTTCTATTTTAGGCCCTCTTCTTTTTCTTATTTTTGTTAATGACCTGTATTGTAATGTTCCAACGTTGTCTGTTTTATATACCGATGACACGACATTAATATCCTCTGACCAGAATTATGAAAAAGTTAAATCTAAGCTGTTGGGAGCCCTTAACTCTGCAAAGTTGTGGTTTGAATCAAATAATCTAGTCATTAATGAGAGTAAGACTGAATATATATGCTTCTCCCTTAGGGGTCCCCCTGAGGATTCTAATGTCAAGAATAATGTCAAACTGTTGGGATTTACATTGGAGAGAAGATTGGGTTGGGAGCCTCATATCTTGAGTTTGTGCAGGAGACTCTCCAGAGTTGTTTTTCTTTTAAGGAGACTCAAGTTATCTTTGAATGCTGTTACTTGTGTATTATGGACTTTTCCAATCCCTCATCTCCTATGGAATTCGTCTATGGGGCAACTCTTGTCATGCAACAAAGGTTTTTATTTGGCAAAAAAAGGCAGTGAGAGTATTGAATAACTTGAAGAACAGAGAGTCTTGTAAAGAGAGTTTTCGAAGTCTGAAAATTCTAACGTTCCCTTCTCTCTTTACTCTTCATACCTTGCTATATGTTAAAATGAATATAGAATCTTTTCCGCGTCTGGGAGCCAATCATTTTTACTCCACCCGACGTGGCAATGATCTATCACTGCCTCAAATTAGACTCTCCAAGACAAGAAATAGCCATATTTTTCAACAAGCCAAAATTTATAACAATCTTTCTTTAGAAATTAGAGAGCTGCCAATCTATGAATTCAAACAAATTTTAAAAAATAAATTGACAGAGAGTGCATACTATTCGGTAGATGAGTATTTTCAGTCTACAATATATGAATGTCATGATGCAACATTTACCTTTTATATTTTGGTAAAACTGAATAATTTATTAATATGAATTGTAGTTTGTTCCTAAGACTTAGACAAAATAATAAGTCAAATTGTTATTGTAATATCTTCATATATTATACGATTTCTTTTATCATATGCTTAATTTTATATCATAATTTATCTTTTATTTCACAAGTGTCATATTATTGTTATTATTTTTTGACGTGCTCATACAATGTAAAGTTGTTCTGGCAATAAAAAATCTTGAATCTTGAATCTTGAATATAAAGAAACTTCTCTACTATGCATGGATGAGGAAGGATGAATTTACAGTGAATAATAACGTTTCTATGTATAACCTGAGAGTTACATCTCATAACATTTATAATATTAACTATTCAGATTTGACAATAGTGCGAAGACAATTGGGGTATCTTAGCTCAAAAATAATAAATATCATGCCAAATGCATTGTCAGAATCTCTTTCTAATAGGGGTAGACAGAGGATGGAACAGATAAATAAGTGGGTGATACAAAAATATTTCTTCAACATCAGTCAAATATTATAATTACTAGTAATTTATTGTTGAACTTCGATTTTTGTAGCTTTGATATTAGTAAATAATTTTTATATTGTCTAAACAGCTGATACTCTCACTCAGCGGTCAGGGATTTGCCCTTGCTGGGTGGTGCCATGTAATTTTAATTTATTTGTAAAATAGCATAATATTAATCTAGAATATTTCTTTTGTAAGTTTTTATTTGTTTTTTGTTTTTATGGGCAATAAAGATGTTTAAAAAAATGGAAGTAATGTCTCCTTCCTATAATTGGTGTCTAGATCATTTTTATTTGACCCATAGTTTCATTTTAATTAATGATTATGTTCGTCAATGTCGAGACATTAATTTTCGACATGCTAGAAACGTTTTGTTTCAAGAGATAAGTGGGTGGTGAAAGCAAGAAAGATGGCAATAAAATAAATAAATAAATAGCTGCTAGAAAATTTAGGTTCTAATTTTACATTTACTGTATAATGCAATGGACCTAACCTATACGGTACTGTAGTGAGTCTGTACAGGCAAGAGCCTAAACCTTGAATAGAAGAAGAAGAAGAAGAAGAGAAGAAGAAGAAGAAGAAGAAGAAGAAGAAGAAGAAGAAGAAGAAGAAGAAGAAGAAGAAGAAGAAGAGGAAGAAGAAGAAGAAATAAGTTGAGACTTGAACCTCCATCAGGATCTCTTATAGTACAAGGAAGTTCTGCCTATACATAGGAAGTCCTGCCTCCATCGGAGGAAATAATAGTGCTCCAAATTGTGTAAAATTGCAACCCTCTCAATCACTCATTTAACCACAGAATTGTGTGTAGAATATCATCTCCGATATAATGCCAGTAGTGCTTGAAAATTTTTCAGGGTAAAGGATTGAAAGCAAAAGTAATTTTTATGATGAAATTGAAAACATCGCGAGTATGTTTTCCTTTTGAATATAATTTCTTTGAGAATCATGTGGTGTCGTAATAAGTAAGAATTCTATATTTATTTGTTTATTCAATAAGGATAAAACACATCATAAAATGATTGGAAATGGAAAAACAGGTTAATAGCCCTTACTATTCCATTACCGAATTTTGATTGTATATTCCAAAACTTCCAAAAAACTTTATTCTCCAAAAAAACATTACAAACAAAGAAAACGAAAAACAATAAGGGAACTTACTTATTGCATTAGCAAATTGATGCTAAATGCAGCTATATATTTACAGTTTATTAATAAGATAGTAACATTGCTGCTAGAATAAAAATAATGTCTATTATAAATAGATTACGGGTTTAGATAAATAGATTATAATAGAAATAATTACGGGTAATATTTGAGGGAAAATGATACCTGCATAGGTTTAAAACCTGTGCACATATTACAACAAAAGAGGCTATGATTCTTCAGGACTTTTGAATATGTCTACTGTATATGTTTTGAAATAACACATATACAGTATATCGAACTAATGGAAGTAATGTCTCCTTCCTATTGGTGTCTAGATCATTTTTATTTGACCCATAGTTTCATTTTAATTAATGATTATGTTCGTCAATGCCGAGACATTAATTTTCGACATGCTAGAAACGTTTTGTTTCAAGAGATAAGTGGGTGGTGAAAGCGAGAAAGTTTCTCGGAAATAATTGAAATTTTTTTTTCCAATTGTCAAAAGTAGCCGAATGATAGTATTTTTGTCACTAAGAATTTTAAAATTAGGAGAGCGGCTGAATGGTGGTCCACCATTTTGCTATCAATAGCTGGGACCAACAAAACCAGAATACAGAACGATTGAAAAATTCAGCGACTGCAAGGTACATGATTACAAACAGTGAATATGACAGCCTTGCCTTGAATAATCCAAGCAGTGTTGCATGGTAGATTTACTCATTGCAACCAGCTCTTGAAGTTGAAAAATCCAAGTCTATATCTTTATATCTTGTAAATTGCCAGCCTTTAGCGAACAATTCAGTTCTATTAATTATTTTCAAATTGCAATTTTGACTACAGGGTGCCCAAGGTAAATGGGACCGTGACCCGTTGCAGTACGCCAGTAAAGCCTATTGCACAGCCAGACAGGAGCTGAACATTTTGCTGACACTGCGTCACCCGAACATCGTTCCGCTGGTGGGCGTTTGCACCAAACCACTCGCCTTGGTGCTGGACTTGGCGCCACTTGGTGCTCTTGACGTCACGCTCAGGAACTACCGGAGATCGGGGGCCAAACTTGGTGCTTTCACCCTGCAAGCGGTTATTCTTCAAGTGAGTAATGTCTTAGAGAAATATAGCCTAAGAAGATATCCCATGGTCAGTAGAAATCATTCAGTTTGGAAGTTTTGTATCAAATTATGGTGTTGTGTATCAAGTTGACATGATAGTGTATCATATTGTGTTCATAATGTATCATTTTGTGGTGATAGTGTTATCATTTATGGTGATAATATAATAATAAGATCATGCACATCCTGTCTTCTTGTTCTGTGCCTGCAACTGCAGGCTACATCCATCGACATAATGCTGCTCTGCGAGTGCTCTATTACCATCTTAGACACTCATATGGTATCGACAAAACACCAGTGCTGCCTTATGCCCCAGGGCAGACTGAATCTGTTGTGGGGAATGAGAGGTGCCGAATTTATTGGAATTACTCATTCTCTACCACCAGGCTTTGAAGAGCCACAAAGCCTGATGTTGTCCTCCTTGACATCACTTCGAAGACAATGTATGTCATTGAGTTTTCAGCACCAGCTGAGGGTAACATTGTCACCAAACAGGAGGAAAAACAGACGAAATATCATGACCTACTAATGGAGCTGCGCAGGCTAAACCCAGGCTACTCTGTGAGAATGGTGGTGTTGATTGTAGGTGTACTGGGAGGCATGAGACCTTCATTTTTGGCCAATTTTAGAACGATTCCAGCCTGTGAGAGACCTGCTGCTGTGCTTGCAGGTCAGATGCAGAAGGCTGTCATTCTTGGTTCATTACGTCTACTCAGAGCAAACGATTTAATGGTCACGGACCCAGTATGATTGTTTACCACATGGACATGTGGAGCAGTCACTCTGGAAAAATCGCTTGTCACTCTTCCTTGGGGGTCGGAGCCCAGGGAAAGGGTGGTCAAGCAAAACCTCAAACAGGGATGATAATAATAATAATAATAGCTTTATTTACATTCTTGAAAGAACAAAAGCCTCTCTTATGAGGTATATATGTGGTTGGCAGCGAATACAATTTCACATTAATTTAAATTATAACATTCACTTTTCAATTGAGAGACTGTCAATAATTTTTGCCCACCTTCTCCAGTCTCTAGCTTCGGTCAGCCACAAATCTCCAACTCGTTGTGAAAGTTCATCCCTCCACCGGAGTGCTGGTCGTCCCCTTCCTCTGGTCCTGTCCCGTGGTATCCATTCCGTGCATGTCTTCGCCCATCTGTCAGCTTCCATCCTTGCTTATGATGTTGTGTATCAAGTTGAGATGATACTGTACCGTATTGTGTTGATAATCTATCATTTTGTGGTGATACTGTATCATTTATGGTGATACCGTAGAGAAAAGATAGCTTAGATATCATTCAGTTTGGAAGTTTTGTATCAAAATATGGTTTTGTGTATCAAGTTGAGATGATACTGTATCATATTGTGTTCATAATGTATCATTTTGTGGTGATACTGTATAATTTATGATGATACCGTAGGGAAAAATTAGTATAAGAATGTATTCCATGGTATAGAGCAGGGGTCTCCAACCTTTTTTATCCAAGGGCTACATTGCTAATTCTTGGGAGGCTTAGAGGGCCAATAACAAGGATGTACGCGGAATTTGACTTGTGGGGACACACACGACGAAGGATCTTGGGGGTGAAAAATTATATATTTCCATTAAAATAATATGAGGAGTTTTAAGTAGGTTTAATTAAAACACAGGAAGAAACGAACCAATTCATTTCACTTGAATACAAAGTCCAATCTGTTGAGTGTAAAAAGGTCATAAGAAAACTTGACAATGCATGAATTTAGCAAGTTAGACAAAATAATAACTTTTTTAATAGTAATAAGACAACTTGACAATACACGGATTTTACAAATAGTTACCAAGCTAAAATAAAACACTCATTTTAAGTGAAAAGATTGTATTTGTTTTCCACTTGAAATACCCGCCCACTTACGATCAAACTTTGTGGTTCCGATCATTAAAATTGATTTCAAACTCTCGGCGGCCGGACAAAATCTATCCGCGGCCCGCGGGCCGTAGGTTGGAGGGCCCTGGTATAGAGCGTTCGTGTTCCAACTATCATTGTCATTTCAAGCCGATTATCGTCGAAAAAGTAGGGTTTACATTAATCAAGTTTCCTTGAATTAAATTTCTTCAACGATTGAGTTGAATGGGCAATTTTGAAAATTTGATGTCAAGTTTACTTGACTTCAAATTTTCATATCCTTGAAGGTAAATAATTATAAATTAAAGAATCTAACTAATCACAATGTTCTTGTACCATACTTTTCTATTTTAGTTGTTTTCTTACATTCTACATTGATTGACAACTGGTTTCATCTCATTTTCCCATTCATAGGTTGAATTATATATATATATATATATATATATATATATATATATATATATATATATATATATATATATATATATATATATATATATATATATATATATATATATATATATATATATATATATATATATATATATATATATATATATATAGCGTATGGCATTTCCTTATTTGTAAGTCCTTGTAATTTCGCACTGATTACAAGTGCACGTCCAAATTTAAAATGTACTGGATCGCCTGAGGGCTTGCCACAGTAAAGTCATTACTGTCACCCAGGTAGGCACGTCTGTCACATTCATAGACAATGTGTTTCATTGTCTGCAATGGAGCTCCACAATCGCATCCTGGAGAGTCTATAAAGCCCCATTTGAAAAGAGATGCTTTGCATCTACCGTGCAATGTTCGGATTCGGTTTAATGCGACCCATGCATGTCTAGGAAGGTCAAATCCTGGTGGCCTGGTGCACTGTCTGAGAGCATCTGGAATTATAGGGGGTGCCTCCTCTCTCCATCTCTCCATCAAACAAAAGTTCTCACTCTTGAGGCGCTCTGCCAGCTTTATTGTTGGCTTTCTGGATTTGAGGTTCCTCATGTTCAGGTCTGGGATATCCTCATGAATTGGGAGCTGCTGGCTGGAGCATATCCTGTTGTGCAGTCGCAGTAGGGCCTGACATCTGCGCAGATTGGGCGGTGGTATCCCACTAAGAACAGGTAGCCAGGGAACTGGTGTTGTTCTCAGGGCTCCAGTAATAATGCGCATTGTGTTGTTAAGTTGCACATCCAACAACTTAGTGTGGTAGCTGTTCATCCAGGATGAAGCACAATACTCGGCAGCAGAATACACCAGACCAAGGCTTGAGCACCTCAGAGTTGATGGAGATGAGCCCCATGTGGTGCCACATAATTTTTGTATTAAATTATTCCTCGTCTTCACCTTGGCTACCATGTTTTTTATGTGTTGATTGAAGGAGAGTGTCCTATCAAGGGTAACACCAAGGTATTTTGGAAAAATGTTGTGGCGCAGTTTAGTGTTGCTCATTGTCACCTTCAGCTTGGCATTTGCCATTTTATTATTCAGGTGAAAGGCAGACACTTCAGTTTTTCCCATGCTCGGGCACAGTCTCCATTTTGAGCAATAAACTGCTAGAGCATCCAGGTCACTGGTTAGGGTCTCCTCGCTGCTCTCCAGGTCCTTGTTTTGTGTGGCAAGGGCTATGTCATCTGCATAAGCAAAGACTCTGGACCTAAAACAGGGAAGGTCTGAAACATATAGGTTAAAGAGAAGGGGAGCCAGAACAGAGCCTTGAGGCAGGCCATTATCCAGTCTTCTAGTTCTGCTCATCTTGTGTCCCATTGAGACCTGAAATGATCTATTTTTCAGCATGTTGTTCATGAGTCTAGCTATCAGTTGACATGGAATGACTTGCAGCAATTTAAATATGAGCCCCTCTCTCCAGACAGTGTCATATGCTGCCTTCAAGTCTACAAATGCAACAGCTGTTTTCTCCTGCCTCTGGTACCCAGCCTCAATGTAAGTTGTGAGAGCCAAGACCTGGTCCTCACAGCTACGCTCTGGCCTGAACCCCGCTTGGTCTACTGGGATAACATTGAGAATTGCTGGACTTATTCTCTTGAAAAGTAGTCTTTCAAGCAATTTATAGACTATGCTTAGGAGAGCAATTGGGCGGTAGCTACCAGGACAGTCACCTGGCTTCCCAGGCTTCAATATTGCAACAATCTTTGATCTCTTCAACTCATGAGGAATTTTCCCAGTGATTAGCATGGTTGTATAGAACCGACTCAGCCATCTTACAGTATTTTTTCCTGCATGCAATAAGAACTCTGGGTGGATACCATCAAATCCAGGGGCCTTGCCAGGCCTCAAATCTCTCAGAGCACTTTTCACATCATCTACAGTGAAAGGAGCAGAGAGGTGTTCATTTGGGAGGGTTCTCTTTCTAAGGTCTGTTAATTGATCTTTTATCTTCATGGTGTGATCAATATTATGGCTAACTCTTGAAACTCCAATAATATGATCTGCAACCAGGTTTGGATCCATTTGACTAACCTGTCTGGCAGGCTTCCTGGCTGCACCAAGCTTTCTGAGCAAGCTCCAAGCCTGACGGCTGGAGTGTTTGAAGTCAAGCCCCTCCACTGTTTTCTCCCATCTCTCTCTCCTTGCACTGTCAAGCGCCTGCAGTAGCTCATCAGCAACCCCGTTATCCCCACTTTCCTTGAGTCTTTTGAATAGGGTGTTGCATCTCTCATTCCAGCCAGGAATATACTCCCTCCTGCAACCTCTAGGAATAAATTTCTTTGCAGTTGATGTCACTGCACCCACAAACCTCCAGTAGTTCTCCTTGGTGGGAGGTATCCATCGGACGCACTTATCAAGGTCCTCTGCATACCTCTCCCAGTTTGCCTTAGAAAAGTTCCACCTTGGCCGGTTGACTGATCTTATGAGAGGTATCTGAATACCAGTGTCTATAAGGACAGGCCTGTGCTGGCTATGAGGGAAATCAGATAAAACATATCTCACTGCAGGCAGTGGTTGTCCCAAACTATTCTTGCTGATGAAGCACAGATCAGGGTTGTAGTCTCTACCCCATGCAGCTGATCGGAAGGAGCCTCTGTCTTTGGCATCAAAAACCAGATACATATTATTGTCCTCTGACCATTCAACAAGTGATAAGCCACAGCTGTTATTTTGAGCATAGTTCCACATGTCATGATGACTGTTGAAATCTCCAACAAACATACATGGGTGATCAAATTTTGGTAGAACTTGGCTTGGCCAATCTGAAGCTGGAGGCTTGTACACATTCACTATAGTGAGATCTTTTATTTTAATCACAACCAGGTGAATATTATTATCCTGACTCTCTGAGATGAGTTCAACTTCCTCCAGAGTACTTCTTATATAAGTTGCTGTTCCATAGGATTTGTGATAGGTAGCACCAATTAAGTCATAGCCGGGAATATGCCCTCTTGAACAAAGCTGTTCTTGTGTTTCTGTGTGAGTCTCCTGCAGTGCTATAACATCTACACCTAGCTCCAGCATCAGTTTTGATACACACTCGCTTTTAGCTCTGCTTATACCCTCAATGTTCAAGTGACATATTTTTATGCCAGGGCCAAGTCTTCTCATAGAGTAGTTCTGAAAAGAACTGTTTCTCGAATTGTCCATGATAAAAAAAGCCGGGAGATCCAATGGATAGTTCGGCTGCCAAAATAACTATGCGCACTCTCTATAACACCAATACAATATTGACATGAATAATGCTCTTACTGCCAATATCCAACATTCACCAACCCCACCCATTTTGGACCAGGAGCTCATAGTTGTTCAGGAGCTTCATACTTGTTCCGGCCACCACAACCCTTTTTATGGCTTGGCGGCTATTACCGATCCGCTATGGCTTGTATTTGATTTAGTTCCCCAAGTGCAGGTCTCCATCCCACACTTAGGTATCCAGGCGCACCACTGGGAGGCCCTTCCAGCATTCATTAAAGATGTTAAAGATGTTGTTTTGGAGATACTGTGGAAGCTGGAACAAATACACTGCGCCCATTTTAAGTATTAAATTTATTTGTTTATTAAGTATTAAGTATGAAGTATTAAGTTTATGATGATGTATTATATATTGTTCTATGTGCCCTCCTTTTGAGGCCCGAACGACATCTAGACGGTAGCGAAATTCATCCCAGACTCGTCGCAAGATGTCTGTCTTCTCGGACTGTAGCTACTGCATCAGTTATCCTGGACTTTAGCTCCTCAATATCAAGTGCTAAGGGAGGTACAACGTTGAAGATCGTGTTTATGTTCCTCCCTTAGCACTTGATATTGAGGAGCTAAAAACCAGGATAACTGATGCAGTAGCTACAGTCCGAGAAGACATCTTGCGAACAGTCTGGGATGAATTTGGCTACCGTGTAGATGTCGTCCGAGCTTCAAAAGGAGGGCACATACAGGGTCTGTATAATAAGTAACCGGACTGACCTCAGGAAATTTTTTATTGGCAAAATATGTACAATTTTTCAATAGATATCTTCAAAGTAGTCCCTATTGGAGTCGATAACACGCTGATACCGGATTTTCCAATCCCTGAAGGCTCCCTGGAAGTCGGCAACCTCTATGCTGTCTAGAGCCTTCGTCGTAGTACGTTGAATGTTTTCCAGAGTCCCGAACCGCGTCCCCTTAAGTTGTCTCTTGATCTTGGGGAACAAAAAGAAGTCCGGTGGTGCCCATATCCGGGCTGTAAGGAGGATGTGGCAACGTTACAGTCGACTATTTGGCCAACTGTATATATCTAAGAAGATATCTAATGAAAAATTGTACATATTTTGCCAATAAAAAATTTCCTGAGGTCAGTCCGGTTACTTATTATACAGACCTTGTAGAACACTTCTTAGGCTCAACTCACACTTACGCGACTAAGGACGAGAAGAGAGAGACTCAAGTCAAGAGCATGTGTTTCCAAATGGTGGCACTCAGACCAGTCGATTATAGTCTGCGCGACGTCACCATTTGAAAACACAAGCTCTCGACTTGAGTCGAGTCTCTTCTCTTCCTGAGTCGCGTAAGTGTGAGTTGAGTCTTATAATACATCATCATAAACTTGATACTTCAGTGAGTAAGAATAAGATTCTTTATTTCGCATCCAATTTTACAACAGAACAGCACACAAAACTAAAAAAAAATATAGCAAATAAGAATAATAAAACAATACTTAAGACAACTTTTTAACTGAATAAATTAATATGAAAATTTGCTGATAATTCTAATTGTATTAATTCTCATTATAGGATGATGAAATGTAATCTAGCACAGCTACTCTGTAATTTGATGTATAATTGGTTTGTGTGCACAATTTTTTAGAATAAATAGAACTGTTTTAATTGGGTAATTCTTTTTGAAACACTCGGTATACCTCACTATTATATATATATATATGCAAATTGCCAATTTGAATTTGTGTTTGCAGGTAGCAAAGGCTATTGAGTATCTTCATCAGCAGCACATTATTTACCGGGATCTGAAGTCTGAGAATGTTCTTGTGTGGTCAATGCCCCCTCCTTTCCAAGATCATCTAGATGTGCCTGTCTATATCAAATTGGCCGACTATGGTATGGATATATTTACAGTAAACTTCAGCTTGTTTAAATTGAAATTTGAAATACTACAGTCACAAGAAATATTTACTTTGGACCACAGGTCTCTGTATCTACTAGAGTATTTACTAGAGTTACCAAACATGACGTTGTCTATAATGTGTAAACAGTCTGTGACAATAAAGATATTTATTTATTTATTTATCAGGACTCAGTAAAAGATTTTAAACTTCCAGAAGTCGCGCCCTACTCAATCACACGAGCAGTCGCGTGTTGTATTTTGTACAACATCCAATTTTCCAAGTGTTATGTACTCTGTTTACTGTCAAAACATAAAAATTAATTGTAGAATTAATATTTCCATCTCCTTAGATGTACTCTGTTTACTGTCAAAACATAAAAATGAATTGTAGAATTAGTATTTCCATCTCATTGGATTATTTTATGCCTATGAACATTTGCATGATTACCTTTCCGTAGCCCAATAAGGTACACCAAGCAAAGCCAACAATTCTGTGTTATTGGTTCGTTGGCAGTCTCTTTCCCTATCATATGCACTACTTACACACTGTCGCGACTAAACGGCACCTAAAGAATGAACCATTGCTCGGTTGATACTGCAATTCAGTGGAGTGATGGGGAGAAAGTTTAGGAATGCATAGGTGACACATTCACTGACACCACCCCATTCAATAGTTTTGTGCAGCAAAAAAAACTGACACTGTTGTACTTTTTACAACAGCGCGACTGACGGAAGGTTAATGAGCTTGAATGAATTGTATGATTTTGATGTTAGAATAGAGAAAAAAATTTTTTTGTCCAGAAATCTCACAAAAATGTTTCAGGTCTCAGTAAAAGTTTATGTATTGTCACAGTAGAAAATTGTAATGAACATTTATTATAATTGTTTTTGAAGGAATGGATTCAAGGATCCAAAGGTTCAAATAACCCCACACGTCAACCAAAGCTTATTGTGTTCTCAAGTAGTATGTTAGTTAGGCAAACCAATACCTGAGTCCTTTACAAGAACCAGGAATTTTTCCTTATGCTAACATCCCATTCATCACCTGGTTGCTTGTCGCAATCCAGTGTGATATGCTTGGCAGTCTCTTCAGACTGATTAGTCCTCGGGACCTACGTGAGTTCCACTCCTGGCCTTCTTTGAAGGTCCTTCCACTGAGGAAGAGGCGGCCAAGTTGCCCCTAGGGCGCCCGGCCACCCTTGACTCACATTTGTGCCTCGAGTTTGACCCATCTCTGGTCTCTTATGAACATTTACTTAGGCTATATGATTTTGAGGTTATTATGAGGGAAAATAAGGGTGCGAATTCAACAATTAATAAGGGTAGCCAACAATTCAAGCTATTCCTCAATTATTAAGCAAAGTATAAGAATAAATACCTCCACAGTTCATCAAAACGTTCACTGGAGCTTATGCTTTGTTCAAATTAATTTCTTATATTAATATTCCAAATTCAAAATTTTTTTTAATCATTTTGGGATCAAAATGATCTGTGTTTGAATCTTAGTGCCGACGAACCATATACTCTTCACTTCACTTTTGAACTAATTTCCAATCAAAATTTGGGAATGTAATAGTAAGGGTTATAAGCCTGTTTTCCATTTCCAATCATTTTATAATTATATGTTTTTATCATTGTTAAAAAATTAATAAAGTAAAAATATTGTAATGAATCAAAATAAATAATAATCTACTAGAGTTCACAAATATATCGCTATTCTATTAATTTATATCCTCTGATGATTGACTCAAGCTGTATGTCTCTTCTAGGTATAAGTAGATTGACTCTTCCTTCCGGAACTAAAGGCTTCGGAGGCACTGAAGGATTCATGGCCCCGGAAATCATGCGCTACAATGGAGAAGAAGAATATACTGAAAAGGTGACAACATTATCATAGCGAAAAGAAAGAAAATATCTCAAGGTATAGGGCGTTCAAGTTCCTAATTCACTGTTAACTCAAACCTGTGGTCCTAGTAGTTCTTTTTCGTGAAGCTATGTGATGCTGGTCGTATCTCATACTGTGCCGTTCATACACTCTCACCCGCCCAAAACAGTAATAGTAAAGAGTAGTCGACAGTAATCGGCTCAAGATTACAAAAAACAGCTTGAAAATTTGGAACATAAACGACCTATACCATAGGATTTATCATCTTATGCTATATTTTCTTGTCTCATTATCAACTGAATCATTTCTGACTATTTTAACTATTTTTGATAGCTTATTCTATGTTTTTGGCTGATAATTTAATTGTTAGGTTAGGCGCACACCCGTTAGTCAAGACAAGACAAGACATGATCAGAGACGTTTAGTCACAATACTTCACATAGTTGCTTATGACGCAACACACACCGATTAGTCATTGCAATTAGACATGTCTTCATAAGCAACTATGTGAAGTATTGTGACTAAACGTGTCTGATCATGCCTTGTCTTGTCTTGACTAACCGGTGTAGGCCCAGTCTTACTGTGTGGGTAAATTGTGTCTTTTTTGGGAACAAATATTTCAAGAAGTTTTTAGTGTAAGGCATTTCAAAATTGTATTTAATGATGAGTGTGTGACGTTATTCCAATTACAATGTTTTTTACTTCCCTTGCCCTATTACCATAGGTAAGGAAAGTATTGCTTTCCAAAAAAAATTAAGGTACCCCAATTTCAAGTTTTCTATACGTTTCAAGGTCCCCTGAGTCCAAAAACATGATTTTTGGGTGTTGGTCTGTGTGTGTGTGTGTGTGTCTGAGAACACGATAACTCCATTCCTAATTAACCGATTGACTTAAAATTGTAAACTTAAGGTCCTTATACCATGAGGATCCGACAATAAGAAATTCAATAAAATTCAAATCAAGATGACGGAAAAATGGCGGATATTTACTAAAATACCATGTTTTTCACGGTTTTCTCAAAAACGGCTTTAACGATTTTCTTCAAATTTATACAATGAATAGCTATTCATAAGCCCTATCAACTGACATGAGTCTCATTTCTGGGAAAATTGCAAGAGCTCCGTTATATTCTTGAGATAAATGGCGGATAATCACTAAAAAAACCATGTTTTTCACGGTTTTCTCGAGAACAGCTCTAACGATTTTCTTCAAATTTATACAATGGATAATAAAATGGATTCATAAGCCCTATCAACTGACATGAGTCTCATTTCTGGGAAAATTGCAAGAGCTCCGTTATATTCTTGAGATAAATGGCGGATAATCACTAAAAAAACCATGTTTTTCACGGTTTTCTCGAGAACGGCTCTAACGATTTTCTTCAAATTTATACAATGGATAATAAGCCCTATCAACTGACATGAGTCTCATTTCTGGGAAAATTGCAGGACCTCCGTAATATTCTTGAGGGAAATGGCGGATAATCACTAAAAAACCATGTTTTTCACGGTTTTATCGAAAACGGCTCTAACGATTTTATTCAAATTTATACCATGTATTCATAAGCCCTATCAACTGACATGAGTCTCATTTCTGGGAAAATTGCAGGAGCTCCGTAATATTCTTGAGATAGATGGCGGATAATTACTAAAAACCCATGTTTTTCACGATTTTCTTAAAAATGACTTGACCAATTTTTTCAAATTCATACCCTGTATAGTTATTTATCAGCTCTCTTCTAGACTTTAAACAGCTGGAGTCAGAAAATTGGCTCTCCAAACCGGGGCGTAGTCGCAGGTTTTATGATGATCCTAATTTTCTCATTTCTATAATTGGAAACGTTTTTCCTTGACGAAATGAAACATTCCTAAATAATTCAAAATAGCTGAAACTTTACACTATTTTCTCTTTATTTTATTTTGTGTTCAATTTTCTAGTTTTTCGAAATTTAATTTGAACGTGGACTGCGACTACGCCCCGTTTCGGGAAGCCATTTTTCTGACTCCAGCTGTTTAAAATCTAGAACTTGACTAAATCCCAAGTTCGGAAACCGGCCCTTTATAATTCAAAGGTTCAGTGGTGTTTTTTAGTTATTCCAGTTCCAACCCAACTCAATTCGATAAGCATTTAGTATGTTATAATAAGAAAACAAAGATATTGTCAAATTTCACTAAAAATTTACCAATTTACTAAAATTTATCAATTCTACTAATTACATTTAGTATGTTTCGAGATGAGTTTCTAATTGTTTTCTTGTCTATTTTAGGTGGATTGTTTTTCGTTTGGCATGTTTATATACGAGCTGCTCACTCTCCATCAGCCATTCGAGAGTCACGAATCCGTGAAGGAGTGCATCTTGGAAGGTGGGAGACCGCCTCTCACTTATAGGGTAAGTATCAACATGATTTTCACTATTATTATCATATGTTGTCCTATGTTCTGGTTCATAGTCACGTGTGAATCCTAATCAAGTTGAAGAATAAGATATATGGCTGTCTAAGGCCTGTATGCAGCTGTTCGTTCAAGCCCCGTATGAAATACATTATGATAAATAATATAGTATTTATTATACACTAGCTCAACGTTAGTAGACAGAAGGTTGATCACTCACATGTGTAAGATTCGAAGTGGTGGGGGGAATGCCAGCGTGACGTCACGTGTAGTAAAAAAGTGATAGAGTAACCACACTGAGCATATAGTTTATTCACTGTATCTTCAAATACATCGTCGTTTAATCCTTTCAAGATTGACCTAGAACTTAAAAATTCTCCATACTTATAGCGAATTAATCACCGATTCTAATGATGTTGTTTAAAATATCATGTTCATTCAACTTGTATGAATAAAATGGAGTTGAAGGTTTTCCAAGAATCTAAACACGTGACACGAAAAGTTAATAAGCTGGAAAAGCGTTAGTAGACAACGTTACACTATTATAATTTCAGATTAACCCATAAAAAATCTTGATAAACCAATGCATTGCAATAAAACAATAAACCGATCCCGATAAATCCAATGAGTTTCATTCATATAAATGCACTGAACACATGCTGGTATCGAGCACAACATGTTCTACCTACGAGAATCAAAATATCTCATCCCCGAAATTCACAAGCTGATGTATAGCCAAACTACAAAATATAAACATGACCTAGAAGATAAAGAAACCTTAAGGGTTTGAAAGGGAAGGTTAGGAGGTGGGTTTTTTGCTTTTATATTGCAAAATGCTTGTATAATTCAAATGTTTTGATAATTATTGTAAAGCAGAAACAGAAAGCTTGCATGTCAGAAAATGTTTGTGTTATATAATTTGACTATAGGTCACCGTATGATTTTCAAGAATGCGATATTCTGCCTACTCTGTACTACAGCCTACGTCAGCTGCAGTTCCCCCACTCCAATTGCATTTCAACTAAAATACTATAGATGAGTGACCAACCTTCTGTCTACTAACTTTGACACTAGCTGGCCCGGCGAACTTCGTACCGCCAAACAGTTAATGCATCTCATGACAAACTTTAGCTGGATGCACACCTGAGGAGGCGCGATGCGGCATTTTGCATCCAGGTGCTTCTTGGTTTGAATGGAAGAACTCACACTCACTGATTCGGACATGGCATTTAACAGTGTGATATGGCAATCTCCATAAGATCAACACTTTGTATCACCAAGCCGCGCCTCCTCAGGTGTGCCTAGTCTTTGCTTAATCTGATGCACTATATTTTTATGAAAATGATCCATCAATCAGTATTTTATATCTCAATATTGATTTCCTATGTGCTAGTTGTACAGCAGTTTGCATTTTTAGATATAGTTGAATGCACCTTGCTGGGGAATTAAATGGTATATCTCCTTGCTGCTGATTTTTCCGTCATATTCTAAGTTAACAGCATTCTGAGTTCTACGACCCAAGTTTGGACGTCGTTCGCACCGCGGCATTATTTCATTTAATTTATTCATAGTCAATAGATTCAATGCATGTAAAAACAACAGGCATTTGCCCAAAACTGCTTTTAACCTTAATTTGGAATACAAGGTCTAGAGGTTATGTAAATGATAACTTAATTCATACACTATTTTGAGTCCAAAAAATGTATGTACTATAATATTTTTGGATTTATCAGATTAATTAATTTCAAAATATAAATACAAACCAAAATCTTCCTTCACAATCACAAAAAATATTAAAAATTTCACTTAAATCCACAAATTATACTCATGTTAAAATTTTAAACATGTTAAAATTATTATTAGAATTGAAATTTTGTGAATCAGTAGAAAGAAAATGGAAAAACAGATCTACCGACGGCTGTTGGATGACGCGATGATTATAACAGCTGATTTTTATTTCTGTGTGAGGCCAGCTCACAAATCTTCTACCATAAGGATTACAAGTAAACTTTGAAGGACCGTAGGAAAGAGTCCTGAAGTCGGATTATAAATTTGATAGACCAAAAACAATCCTTGATGCGGATTTTATATCATGTTAAAATTTCAACTCAATCGGTGCAGTACTTTTGGAGTTTTTGAAGCGTATACAAACCAACATAACATTTTTATATAATATATAATTATATATTTTCATATAATATTTTCATATATGTTTGTGCTTATAACCAACGATATATAAATTTACTGGAATTTACTAAATTGGAATTGGAACCGTTTTGGGCGTAAGCCTGTGGTACTTCTCTGTAAGTTGTGCAATTCTGAATGATTAAATAAATAAATGCAACCATATTCAATAGTAAACATGGTTTAGCGTTAAATGTAGACTGTGCATATGACCTTAAGAAGAGTTCAAACTCTGAGGAATTTGACGACCTTTTTATTGGTATTCAAATTGGAATAAAATCATAAATTAACATATGTGTTCATTATAGAAACCAATCCTTAACACTTGAAATGTTTGACATTAAACTCTTGATTTATTAATAATTCGATTCCAATTTTATTCGAGTAGCTTTCTGTGACTCAGTGCCAAACAACACTTGGGGCCGGTTTCTGAGGTCGGGATTTAGGTAAGTTCTAGACTGTAAACAGCTGGAGTCAGAAACTGGCTTTCCGAAACGGGGCGTAGTCGTAGTCATAATCAAAGTCACCTTCAAATTAAAATTCGAAAAACTAGAAAATAGAACACAAAATAAAGAGAAAATAGTGTAAAGTTTCAGCTAATTTTGAATTATTTAGGAATAGAAATGAGAAAGTAAAGATTTATTTTGCTGCAACTATTTACTGCGACTACGCCTCGTTTTGGAAAGCCAATTTTCTGACTTCAGCTGTTTAAAGTCTAGAACTTACCTAAATCCCGACCTCGGAAACTGGCCTTAAGGTTTTCTTTTATTTGCAATGTGGAAAATCTTATTTGCGGCACAATTTGTTTGAAATATTGTTTTTATAATTTAAGTTTTATGCATGATGAATGTAAGTATTTATTTTTTCAAATGAATAAATTTCAAATTTGCGTTTAAATTAATTAGAGAAAATTTTACTAAAAACTTTTTGTTGCAAATTTCATGTAGAATCCATGGTCTTCGTCTGCTACATGTTTCGTGGGGCACTCTATATATTGATAAATTTGAACCTGTTAGAAATGGTATCTTTATATCGTAAGCTATATCAGATTGGATGAATTGTTGATGTAGTGTAGTTTATTTCCATCAACAAAACACTTTAATAAAACATTCACATCACAATTCGATGCATATTAGGAAATTAATATTCCCCCACATAGAATATTGGTCCATGTATGGGGAAAGAATTCTTATCTATAACTAGCTGGCCCGGCGAACTTCTTATCGCCAAATAGTTAATGCATCTCATGAAAAACATTAGCTGGATGCACTCCTGAGGAGGCGCGATGCGGCATTTGCAATTTTCAAGAAGCATTTTCCAAGAATATTTTCCATGCCAATATCTAGGTCTACTAAACTTCAAACATGCTATCAAAAAAAATGCTTTTATTCACTTCAATTATTATTGTATTATTATGCATAAATGATGAAAACACTAATGTTTAGCTTAGTGTACAGCTGGTAACTTTGGATGATATTATTCATATTATTCTAATTATTAATTTTAATGGACTTTATTTATATAGATGATTCTCCAACTGCAAAAAATTACTAAAAATCAATTATTTCTAAACACCTAAAACAGAACAATTATTCGAAACAAAGCAATGTCTTTAACCTGATGCCGCACTGCTGGATGGTTACACACAGAACAGTCATTTTGTTTTTAGTCGGGGCGTTTAGAATAAAATACATGGGCGGTTATGGAGCAGCACACACTCTTGTCTACTAGCTATCGACGGCTGTTAGATGACACAATGATTATAACAGCTGATTTTTATTTCTGTGTGTGGCCAACTCACAAATCTTGCCCCGTAAGGATTACATGTAAACTTTGAAGGACCATAGGAAAGTGTCCTGAAGTCAGATTATAAATTTGATAGGCCATAAACCTGGTCCTGAACATAACAAACACAACAAGAAAAATCATCAAATTCGGTGCACACATAAAAAAGTTATTGAAAGTCAAAAATTGAGGCTCGATTTTTATTTATATAGATTTAAACTGGGAAGTAAAAATTCCTAGAAGGCAACTTTACTACATTAACAGTAAATTCATAAATATATACTAGAAAGTGAATTTCCACTTAATAATTTCCGAAATAATAAACACAGAAAAAGAGCCATAGAGGCATGGCTAAACTTGAATTATTTCCAATTGTTGACTTTTATACAATAATCAACTTCATATTATAAATTATATTTTCGAACACTTCATACGCTAGATTCAAGTTTATATAATACATCCCTGATTAAGCTGATTTACGACTCACGCTGGCGCACAAGGAATCTTCCTTTTGCCGGTGTTTTTGCCTCACCTACTGTACTTATGCATGTGATCATAAATTGAATCTTCATTTTAAAACTATTATTTAATATAAAGGATATCATTTCGTTATTATATCTAATTAAATAAATGTATGTATCTTGGTTTAAGTGCAGTAGCATATACTTATATTTATTTTTTGTAAAGCTTTTTTGTATTTTGTTTTTGGCAAATAAATTCATTCATTCATTCCTGCAGAATTCTGACTTAATATTATTCTTACATACAATATTATTACAATATTGGAAATGAAGATAAAGAAATGTAAATCATAAATAGTTTTATTTTTCATGAACAGAGTATGATGAAAACTATAAAACTTGATCTGATTTGTTTTTCTATTGTATGTTGTTTCAGGAAACATTGTACCCTTCATACATGCTTGACCTGATGGTGTTATGCTGGTGTCAGCAACCACGTGACCGGCCGTCTGCCAGCCAGATAGTGTCGATTGCGTCTGCGCCGGAATTCACCCATCTGCTCGACATTGTCTCGCTCAATCACCCCTCCACTGTAGTCGCAACGGTCACTGCCTCCTCGTTCCAGGCCCACAACGGTATGCCATCTTATTTGAATATTTATCTATTTATTCATTCAGTTATATCATAGAGAAACGATAACATAAGTAGATATCCCATGGTATAGGGCGTTTATGTCGCAACTTTTACTGTTATCCCAAGCCGATAGTTCACGTAGTTCTTTCCCATGCAGCTGTACCATGCTGATAGTCTCTCAAATTGTGCCGTTCATACACTATCACCCTAACAAAACAGTAAAAATTGACAATAATCGACAGTAATCAGCTTGAGATAACAGTAAAAGTTGCGACATAAACGCCCTATACCATGGGATATCTACTTACGCTATTGTTTGTCTATGGTTATATCAAAGAGAAAAGATGGCATGTGGTAGATACCCCATGTACATACAAATTTATCCATTTATTCATTCATTTATATCTTAGAGAAAAGATAGCATGAGAAGATATCCCTTGGTGTAGGACATTTATGTTCCAAATTTTACTATTAACTCAAGCCGATAGTCCTTATAGTTTTTTTCCGTGAAGCTATGTGACACTGGTAGTCTATGTGACGCTATGAAGCTATGTGACATTGTGTAGGACATTTATGTTCCAAATTTTACTGTTAACTCAAGCCGATAGTCCTTATAGTTTTTTTCGTGAAGCTATGTGACACTGGTAGTCTATGTGACGCTATGAAGCTATGTGACATTGTGTAGGACATTTATGTTCCAAATTTTACTGTTAACTCAAGCCGATAGTCCTTATAGTTTTTTTCGTGAAGCTATGTGACACTGGTAGTCTATGTGACGCTATGAAGCTATGTGACATTGTGTAGGACATTTATGTTCCAAATTTTACTATTAACTCAAGCCGATAGTCCTTATAGTTTTTTTCGTGAAGCTATGTGACACTGGTAGTCTATGTGACACTGGTAGTCTATGTGACGCAATGAAGCTATGTGACATTGTGTAGGACATTTATGTTCCAAATTTTACTGTTAACTCAAGCCGATAGTCCTTATAGTTTTTTTCGTGAAGCTATGTGACACTGGTAGTCTATGGGACGCTATGAAGCTATGTGACATGGTGTAGGACATTTATGTTCCAAATTTTACTATTAACTCAAGCCGATAGTCCTTATAGTTTTTTTTCGTGAAGCTATGTGACACTGGTAGTCTATGTGACGCTATGAAGCTATGTGACATGGTGTAGGACATTTATGTTCCAAATTTTACTGTTAACTCAAGCCGATAGTCCTTATAGTTTTTTCCGTGAAGCTATGTGACACTGGTAGTCTATGTGACGCTATGAAGCTATGTGACATGGTGTACGACATTTATGTTCCAAATTTTACTGTTAACTCAAGCCGATAGTCCTTATAGTTTTTTTCGTGAAGCTATGTGACACTGGTATGCTATGTGACGCTATGAAGCTATGTGACATGGTGTAGGACATTTATGTTCCAAATTTTACTGTTAACTCAAGCCGATAGTCCTTATAGTTTTTTTCGTGAAGCTATGTGACACTGGTAGTCTATGGGACGCTATGAAGCTATGTGACATGGTGTAGGACATTTATGTTCCAAATTTTACTATTAACTCAAGCCGATAGTCCTTATAGTTTTTTTTCGTGAAGCTATGTGACACTGGTAGTCTATGTGACGCTATGAAGCTATGTGACATGGTGTACGACATTTATGTTCCAAATTTTACTGTTAACTCAAGCCGATAGTCCTTATAGTTTTTTTCGTGAAGCTATGTGACACTGGTAGTCTATGGGACGCTATGAAGCTATGTGACATGGTGTAGGACATTTATGTTCCAAATTTTACTATTAACTCAAGCCGATAGTCCTTATAGTTTTTTTTCGTGAAGCTATGTGACACTGGTAGTCTATGTGACGCTATGAAGCTATGTGACATGGTGTACGACATTTATGTTCCAAATTTTACTGTTAACTCAAGCCGATAGTCCTTATAGTTTTTTTCGTGAAGCTATGTGACACTGGTAGTCTATGGGACGCTATGAAGCTATGTGACATGGTGTAGGACATTTATGTTCCAAATTTTACTATTAACTCAAGCCGATAGTCCTTATAGTTTTTTTTGGTGAAGCTATGTGACACTGGTAGTCTATGGGACGCTATGAAGCTATGTGACATGGTGTAGGACATTTATGTTCCAAATTTTACTATTAACTCAAGCCGATAGTCCTTATAGTTTTTTTTCGTGAAGCTATGTGACACTGGTAGTCTATGTGACGCTATGAAGCTATGTGACATGGTGTACGACATTTATGTTCCAAATTCCAAATTTTACTATTAACTCAAGCCGATAGTCCTTATAGTTTTTTTTACTTTCCTTGCCCTATTACCATAGGTAAGGAAAGTATTGCTTTCCGAAAAAAATTAAGGTACCCCATTTTCTATATTTCTATACGTTTCAAGGTCCCCTGAGTCTAAAAAACTGGTTTTTGGGTATTGGTCTGTATGTGTGTGTGTGTGTGTGTGTGTGTGTGTGTGTGTGTGTGTGTGTGTATGTGTGTATGTGCGTCTGTGTACACGATATCTCATCTCCCAATTAACGGAATGACTTGAAATTTGAAACTTAAGGTCCTTACACTATAAGGATCCGACACTAACAATTTCGATCAAATGCAATTCAAGATGGCGGCTAAAATGGCAAAAATGTTGTCAAAAACAGGGTTTTTCGCGATTTTCTCGAAAACGGCTCCAACGATTTTGATCAAATTCATACCTAGAAAAGTCATTGATAAGCTCTATCAACTGCTACAAGTCCCATATCTGTAAAAATTTCAGGAGCACTGCACCATCTATGCAAAGTTTGATTTTAGATTTTCAATTATCAGGCTTCAGATACAATTTAAACGAAAAATTCAAGAGGAAAAGATTGAGCATGAAAATCTCTACAATTAATGTTCAGTAACATATTCACCTAAAATTGAAAATAAGCTCGAAATTAAAGAAAATAAGATTATTCAATTGCAAACTGTTGGCAACTGTTGATTCTATTAAATCATTCACTATGAAGAGATAGCAGACTTCGTGTGTCTCCAGCGTTATTGTCCTGTCACCAGCTGGTTCAGATCTTAGAAAAGTGGACTTGAGATGCGCGGGAACACTAGCGTCAGTTGATCAATTTTCATAACGGCAAGGAAAGTTGTGTGAATGCACCACACCAGATTTTTTCGTGGAGCTATGTGACACTGGTAGTTTCTTATAGTATGCCTTATTATGCTGCATCCATACGTTGGCCCAATGCGTACAAATGACGACGAGCGCAAGAGTGTGGATGGTTGGTTTGCCGGCGCTCGCCTTCATTGGCCTTCATTGGCCATCGCTCCGATTTTTGCCAACCCAGCGAAGGTTAATGAAGACCAGCGCTGGAAAAACACCACCCATTCACGCTCTTGTCAACAACGCATGTTGTGCATGCTTGTTACTTTCCTTGCCCTATTACCATAGGTAAGGAAAGTATTGCTTTCTCAAAAAAATTAAGCTACCCTTATTTAAAGTTTTCTATACGTTTCAACGTCCCCTGAGTCCAAAAACATGATTTTTGGGTGTTGGTCTGTGTGTGTGTATGTGTATATGTCTGTGAACACGATAACTCCATTCCTAATTAACCGATTGACTTGAAATTTTAAACTTAAGGTCCTCATACCATGAGGATTCGACAATAAGAAATTCAATTCAAGATGGCGGAAAAAATGGCGGATAATTACTAAAAAACCATGTTTTTTACGTTTTTCTTGAAAACGGCTCTAACGATTTTCTTCAAATTTATACCATGGATAGCTATTTATAAGCCCCATCAACTGACATGAGTCTCATTTCTGGGAAAATTTCAGGAGCTCCGTAATATTCTTGAGAAAAATGGCGGATGATGACTAAAAAAACCATGTTTTCACGGTTTTCTTCAAATTTATACCATGGATAGCTATTCATATGCCCTATCAACTGACTTGGGTCTCATTTCTGGGAAATTCCGTAATATTCTTGAGAAAAATGGAAGATAGTTACTGAAAAACCATGTTTTTCACGGTTTTCTCAAAAATGACTTGACCGATTTTTTTCAAATTCATACCCTGTATAGTTATTTATCAGCTCTAACAACTGGCGCCAGTTTTTTTCCCTGGGAAACCAATGGGGGGTCCATCTTTCGAGAAATGGACCTTGGAACCTCCTTCTCGTACATGAGGTAGGTAGGTAGAGCAGTTTAAAAAAAACACATAGTCGATATTGCATCTGTAGAACAGCTGTTTTGACGAATTTAAAAAAAGTAATCGAATTTCACAATTTACACGAAGAAAAAAGTACTCTGAAAGCAATTATATATACACATATATACAGTAGTCTGATCGTAGTTTCAAATATGTTGCCGCCAATCGTCATTATGTTATTCCCCTAAGTTATTCTCGTTTAAGAATGAGGCTTACAGTTCAATGAGAAAGGAAAGTTGTGTGAGTGTACCACACCAGATTTTTTTGTTTTCTGCTCTGCTGTTTTTTCTGAGTAATTGAGTTGCTGTAGGCAACTAGTTTCGTCAGCACTTCCAAACACGGATCCCAAAATACAGAGTTATCATAAAAGAATGGTGCGGTTTCGAACATGGTTTAAAGAAAAACCAAATTACTTACAGTTGATGTTGTTTATTCATCTAATTTGTCGTCTCAGGCAGTTTTTTTACATAATTGATAAATTTAAATATGTGCGCCTTTAGTCGTTCGACAAAATATCCAAACGATAATCAATTTCTCTCCAAACATTCGCTAGCATTTCATTGGTTATGGTTGTCATTGCTTCATTAATCCTGTTTTTAAGTGGTTCAGGTAGATTTTTTCTTGTTAACTTACATCAAAAACATTGTTTATTCACAAGAAATCGCGAACTGAACCACTTTAAAACAGGATTAAAGAACCAATGACAACCATAATCGAAGAAATGTTATTGAATGTTAAGAGAGAAAATTTATTATCGTTTGGACATTTGTCGAGCGACTAAGGGCGCACTTATTGAAAGTTATTAATCATGTAAAAAAACTGTTTCAGACGACAAATTAGGTGAATAAAAAACATTAACTGTAAGTAATTTGGTTTTTCTTTAAACAATGCTCGAAACCGCACCATTATTTTATGATAATCCTGTATATTGACAAGAAATTTGAATTTAGAATCTTAATATACAAATTAATTTGAAAAATTCACTCTAGTAATCAGTTGAAAACCTGAAAAATATCGAATAAATTTTGAAAAACTTATAAGATATACCGTACTCAGGTTAGGCATTGAAAAACTTTACAGATGTGATAGACTGCTTCTTGCGTATTTTTCAAGTTGAAGAAATCTACAATCAGGTAATTTCAAATTCTGGTGTTTCAATTGTGATTCAGAAATTGGGAATTTTTCAGAAATATTATTGCATTTCAATCGTGCTCTTGTAGTGTATTAGATCATTGATCTATCAAATGATAAATGATCTTAAATCGGGTGGTGAATTATTCTTTAGTTCTTTGTAATTGTTTATCTGATAATGTATTGATTCAGTGGTTAATAAATCCAACTTAGTTGAGTACGTGGTTATTCGAGTCGAGATAGAATGCATTGAAATGTGAATTTAATTTAATTGAGATGAATAATTTATGTGTTGCACTTTGGATTGACAGAAGACGGCGCCTGTGCGAGCGGAGGTGAGATCTGGCTGGCATGTGCCAACAAAGTGACCGATCAGCTGGTGGTGAGTGGTCACTCGTTTGTCCAGTACTCGAGCCTCGTCCTGCCAGGTGAACCCACAGCCGCTTGCCTCGTCGGCAACTCTATCTGGCTCGGCGATTGCAAGGGGCAGATACATGCCTATTTGTGAGTTCATTCATTTATTGAACGAGCGTTAGCGAGTTCTTACTTTTGACACTCAAGGTCAAAATCGTTGTCCGTCTGTTTGTATGTTCTACAATAACTTTAGGGATAATTGATCAATCAGATTAAAATTTTGAACACGTATTATTCGAACATTTTTATAGGTCAAGTTCGTTGGAGAACAAAATTGAATCACTCCTTCGTCCTTTTTCAGGATATAACAAATAACATTGAAAGTTCGTAGAAAAAATGTTGTGATTGATCATTTAGTTAGCTGAAGAATTCATTGCATGCAATCACAACATTTTTTCCATTCATTCATTCATTCATTGACCGAGCGAAGTGAGGTCTAAGATTAAAGTCGATGGTT
Organism: Nilaparvata lugens; assembly: GCF_014356525.2. Lineage (NCBI taxonomy): Eukaryota > Metazoa > Arthropoda > Insecta > Hemiptera > Delphacidae > Nilaparvata > Nilaparvata lugens. Next base: position 3,264,037 of record NC_052505.1, read on the forward strand.
TCGCATTTCTCTTAATATTTAAATGTTTGAATGTTTTAAATGTTTATATGTTGCGCATTTACGGCGAAACGCGGTAATAGATTTTCATGAAATTTGAAAGGTATGTTCCTTTTTTAATTGCGCGTCGACGTATATACATGTTTTTTTTGGAAATATTGCATTTCAAGGATATTATGAAAGGAAAAAGGAGCCTCTTCCATACGCCAATATTAGAGTAAAAATCAGAATATTCATCATAATCAGCTGACAAGTGATTACACAGATGTGTGGAGATTGGAGAATCCAGTATTTTGCTGTATTTCCATAAGGTGTATAGTTTCAATCCGGTACTTGTGGATGAGAATGCTGCGTGAGGTCTACTGTTCACAGAACTACTAGTAACATCAGCTGAGGCTATTTAGAAGCTGTCATACAGACAGTCCTTCATGCGCTGACATATGATTGATATACAAGATAATTTTCAACTTTTACATCAACAAACTGATTCGGGTTGAGATATCAATGTGAGGTTTTCGCCATTCATTTTCTCTTGGAACTCAGTTGTATCGAAATCATGATCACATGACAACCTTCTCATTAAAAAAAGGAATTTGCATTAATAAAATTAGTAGAATTGATGGTGATGTTGTGAAATCTCTCCATAATAAGAAAACAAAGATATTGTCAAATTTCACTAAAAATTTATTAAAAACTTTAAAACAGAACCATGGTTTCACGTAGTTAACCAACGCAGTACAGCTGATGATGCGTTGGTTAACTACGTGAAACCATGGTTCTGTTTTAAAGTTTTTAATAAATGTTTAGTGAAATTTGACAATATCTTTGTTTTCTTATTATGAATTTGGATTGTTATGAGGGACAAAATTGTTGAAGTGACAGAGTAATTTTTCATTTCAAATAGGATCTCCAATGAAACCTACTGTCTAATTATTCTTGTGAAAGAGATATTTAGCTGCTTCCATATCAGTTTAGTTTAATTTTCTTCATATAACACTACAAAAATCTTGGAACTCAGTTGTATCGAAATCATGATCACATGACAACCTTCTCATTAAAAAAATGAATTTGGATTGTTACGAGGGACAAAATTGTTTAAGCGAAAGAGTGATTTTTCATTTCAAATAGGAATGTCTAATTATTCTTGTGAAAGAAATATTTAGCTGCTTCTATATTAGTTTAGTTTAATTTTTGTCATATAACACTACAAAAATCAATCACAGAATAGATACAAAATGGAAACTGCCAATCAAACGCCTATCCAACCAATGCATTTTACATGGCAAAAAATCTAGACAAGTCACGTGACCTTAGGAAGTTCCAATCCTGGTCTTCTGATTGGCTCGCGGCAGTGAACGAGATCAATTGATCCAGATCAGTAAAGTGATCCGAACCTTCCATCAATACTATTACAATGCGGCGCTTCCTAACAAGATGGATTTTTGTGCCAGGGTACTAGCCGAGTTTCCATACTGTATGTATACTGTGGCTTGGTCGCAGTATTTGGCACGTCAAAAATATTGAGTAAAGCACTCAAAAAAGTGATTATAAAAGAGAAGAAAATCAGAACATACAAAGGAGTTGAAATATGCTTGTGTAAGCAGGAATGTGCCTACACCAAATATGTAAGGGGAAAAAACCTATGATAACAAGAAAAGAAGAGAATAACTAAAACTTTAATTAATGAATCTTTAACATATATATACATTTGAACAAAACAAGATTAATTTTGATTTAAAACAATATTTGATATGAATTAATGGGGAAAACACTCGCTTGCTGCTAATGATGATTCAATGTTTGTGGCTATGAAAATTTAAGAACAATGATTCAGCAGTCACCTACCTTTTTGAAATAGCTTCCCACTTTGGCATCCACTGGTATTTCGCGACTTTAGTATTTTAAAAGAACAAATATTAACTGAACCAATGAATAGGCTCAGAACCCGTCTCCCTTAACAATACAATTATTTTTATACTGCCCGATCTGTGACAGAATAACTGTACTATTAAACGAACCGAAATCTAGCCTTTTTCACTGGATCAGCCGGACTTAACTTTCAGTCCTATCGAACGAGCTCACACTCACACTGACCAAAAATAAAATTTTGGGTATTAAATATAACTCAGTCAATGCCAAACATGAAAGCCATTTCAAGTACATATTTTTATCTGTCGCACAAGCGGCACGTTTGTTATTAAAAACAAAAGAGAAGCTACATTAATTTTGACAACAAATAAAATAAACAATTTTTCTGTCGATGATAAAAATTGTTCAAAGACAAAAACACTGTCCATTAAACTTTTACAATTTAAAACTCTAAAATCCTGAGCAATATGAGATAAATATATGATTCATATATATGTCCCATATGACCAGGTGACACTTGCAAAAAATTTCTTACACACGCCAACAGTTAAAGCTTTCCTCTAAACTGTACGGAGATGCATCAAGCAATCCATTTAGCTTTTATTGCATTCTTAAACGTTTCTGAGCTCTCAATACATTGTATTGTTTGTGCTGACCTAATAAATAAATAATACATTTTATTTCAGTAGGAAGAGAGTTATAAGCTGTTAGTACGCTATAATATGGCACTTTCTCTAAACTTGCTGTTCTGTGTTGCGGGTACTGAAGATAAACTATTTGGTTTCTAGTATTGTAACTGATATCGGGGCACCGAGCTTCGCTCGTTATTTCTTTTTATTGATAAACAGAACACAATTCTCTAAAATGATTGTGTTTATATTCTACAGCTGCTATACGTCAGCTTATGAATTTCGGGGATGCAATATTTTGATTTTCCACAGAATCACTCGCTCACTTTTTACTATCCACAGACGACGAAAGTCTCAGCTGTTTTAGCCAAGGATGAATTATGTCGTTCAGCGAGTTTTTCCAAGGATGAGACCTGGTGCAATCGATTTTTTATATCATAAGCCTACTGTGTTCTAAATTTCGTGAAAATCGTTGGAGCCGTTTTGGAGATCCGTTGAACATAAATAACCAAATATAAATAATTATACAGAAATTGCTCGCTTAATATAATAGGATTATGGATATGTTTCTCTTTCAATATCTTCTCGTTTAACTTTTTCTCGTTTAATTAGCATTGGTGACTCTATTGTGGAGAATGTGACAGAGGCGAGTCTGTTGGGACTGATTGTGGATAAGGATCTCTCATGGAATGCCCATACTGACAGACTGGCGAACAGAATCAGTAGCAGTTTATTTGTTCTGCGAAACATAGTCAAGTGTGTGCCCCCTGAGACAGGAAAAACGTTATATTTCGCACTCATTCATTCACATATTGCATATGAAATTGAGCTCTGGGGTAACACGTCTCTGCAGAACATAAATAAGATATTCATTCTGCAAAAGGTGTTTAGTGGGATTGGGGTTCAATCATCCTTGTCGAAATTATTTTAAAAGGCTGTGCATACTCACTGTACCTTGTATTTTTATTTTTAAAACTTTATTATATGTGATTAAGAATATGGGCAGTTTAACGACCAATGCACACGTACATTCACACTTCACAAGAAACAGGAACAACTTTATCGTTCAGCCTCACAGGCTAACTCTTTTTGAGAAAAAACTAGCTACATAGGGACAAAATTTCTAAACAAGTTGCCTGGTAATATAGATTTCAAGAGCATGACTTTCAAAAAAGATCTTCATAAGTTCCTTGTTGAAAAAAGTTTTTAAAATGTAAATGAATTTTTATGTGACAATTATGTGTAATATCATATAGGCTATATCTATATTTTTATTATGTTAAATATTTTTATTTTGTTAAATATTGAAGAGATTTTTTTGTACATGACAATGTTCAATTGTATAGTTGTGATTCAAAATGACTGTACTGTATTGAACAATAAAAATTATTATTATTATTATTATTATTATTATTCACCAACTCTGTATAATTAAAAGTTGCTGTTTTCAAAGATTACAATACAACCGTTCATGAGCGAGTTCTCCAACCCAGGGGGTCACAAGTAATAGTTAGTAATGGTCTTGCATTGCACCTTATAATCGATGTAATCTTGAATATTGATCTATTTTAGTAAACTTGAATTAATTTGTGTGTTTGTTTTAGCGCGGGCGATTGCACGCACATATTCAGTTACGCACTGGACCCCGAATCGCCGGCCAACGCAGGCGTGTGCGCCATTCTGCACCTGGAGCAGCAGGCGCGTGTCGCCGTCGGTCTGTCCAACGGGCGCGTGTTCCTGGTACGGGACGACATGTCGCCGACTGCACCCACAATGGGCGAGGGCAGCTTTGTCATGAGTGAGCTGGGCAGTAGTAGTGTGTTGCACGCTATCACCACTGTCTACACCGACAAACACAAGTCAGTTCACTATTTAAAAAATTCTACAGATGAAAATAAATTAGAAATTGCATTTGTTCAAATGCTAATTAATGAATTGATTACTATTAAACGAAAATCCCAATTAAATGCTGTAAAACACCCCGATTTCTGCTACTGAAATACTGCTACTCTAAAGCTGCGTTAATAACACCAGAGTTAATAACCCAAGTTTTCAACATTTCTGTTATAAACTGTTGTTAATTACAACAGTCACTAACATCATTATTGAGCTGCGTTTACACCGGAGTTAATAACACCAGTTCTTAACAAAAGTTATCAACTTGACTGAATCGACAAAAATTTCTCTTAACAAAAGTTAATAACTCGTGTTTTTAACAGAAAATTCCTTGTCATTAACAAGATTTATGTTATCCATCGAGAGTCGGTAAAGATCAAAGGAAATGTGTTATGTTAATAACAAAAGCCTCTTTTATCGCATCAACTTTTGTTAATTGACCGAGCGAAGTGAGGTCTAAGATTCAAGTCGAACGGTTTGGCATTTCTCTTAATGTTTAATGTTTAAATGTTTGAATGTTTAAATTTTTATATGTTTATATGCTGCGCATTTAAGGCGAAACGAGGTAATAGATTTTCATGAAATTTGACAGGTATGTTCCTTTTTTGAATTTCGTGTCGACGTATACATACGATTTTTTGAAATTTTGCATTTTAAAGATAATACAAAAGGAAAGGGAGTCTCCTTTGAACGCCAATATTACCGTAAAATCAGACTTTAGAATTATCCATAATAAATCAGCTGTCTAGTGGACTACTAGTAGTTTTGTGAACAGTAGACCTCGCGCTCAGTAAGTTACATTGACCTGTTGTTATGTTTTCTCAAAAATTAATAAATAATTTATCAATTTGAAATGTCTAGAAAAGATCCTAAATAAACATAGAGCTTTCTGTTTTATCGTACAGTGACGTGTCGTCCCGGAATGTGAGTGTGAGCGCTGTTATCAGGTCTGGCTGCAACTGTCTACTATGTTGATAGATACATTTTCAAGTAAAATCAAGATACATTTTCAAGTAAAATCAAGTAACGGAGCAGTGTGTGATTACATAACCTTATCTTCTGTGCAACATTAACATTTTATCAAAATTTTTGGAGAGAAATAGTACAGACTCAGCCTAGTTTTTCCTCCAATGTCATAAATGTATTATGATTATAGTATTTTATACAATAAATGAATAAATCAAGATGTTCGATGTTTTTGAACGGGTAGTATTATAGTCCACTAGACAGCTATGATGAATAGTTCTATAGTCTGATTTTTACTCTAATATAGGCCTACGAAGGAGGCTCCTTTTTCCTTTTATATTATCCTTGAAATGCAAAATTTCCAAAAACCTTGTATATACGTCGACGCGCGATTTTAAAAGGAACATACCTGTCAAATTTCATGAAAATCAATTGCTGCGTTTCGCTGTAAATGCGGAACATATAAATATAAACATAAAGAGAAATGCAAAACCGTCGACTTGAATCTTAGACCTTACTTTGCTCGGTCAATAATACTACCCCTTCAAAAACATAGAACATCTTGGAAATGTATCTTTCCATTAACGTTAGTAGACAGTTGTCTACTAACTTTGTCTTTCCATAAGGCCATGATTCTAGTTTGGAGTCATTGATAGAATTTTTTTACATTTTTCTTTTTTAATCTGATGATTAAAATTGCAACAAATATTATTGAAAAGAAATTGATTTCTAAGATCATAGAAAGTGAGAAATGAAATTTGTAGGAAATCAGCATTATGGTAGTTTATTTTGTTAATTTCAACACACCGATTTTTCGCCAACACGACAACACAGAATGTTCTCTGATGGGTTGATTGGATTGGCGTATCGACGCCAGCCAGACCGGATAACAGCGCTCACACTCACATTCCGGAACGACAAGTCACGGTATGATAGGACAGAAAGCTCTATGTTTATTTAGGATCTTTTCTAGACATTTTAAATTGATAAATTATTTAATTATTTTTGAGAAAACATAACAACAGGTCAATGTAACTTACTGGACGCGAGGTCTACTGTTCACAGAACTACTAGTTAATCCCATTCCATTGATTAATTGTTGTAGTGAGAGTCAGCTGTTGTGCAGGCAGACTACAAATAATTTCATCAAGTTGCTACTGAATTTCATGTTATCCGAGATTGAGATCTTTCTTGGCTGGTCCCTTGGTTGGATTGATTGATAGATTGGTAACCTACTACTGCATTTCCAGTATCCAAGTTCATAGACTTTGAGATAACAATAGGCAAATAACATGGCAAATGAGGTTGTGCAGTTTTTTAATGATTCAGACCTCACTATAAATTCAAACAAAAGTCATGTCATCAGCTTTGATTATAAGTATCGTCCTTTTCACCCCACCATAACACTTGGTGAAACGAACATTGAAAGTTGTACTGTTGTGAACATGTTAGGTTTGTCGATGGATTCCAAGTTTAATTGGGGGGATCATGTAAACAAGATATCATTGAAATTGAGTAGGTCACTTTTTGCATTTAGAAATATTGTTAAACGGGTGCCTAAAACAACAGCAAAAAGTGTCTACTATGCACTGATTGAATCCCACATTACTTATGGCATTGAATTATGGGGGAGTACCTCGAAGCAAAACATTCAAAGAATTTTTGTTCTGCAAAAGTCCGCAATAAGATACCTGGAAGGGCTCAAATTTCCACAGACATGTCGGGAGTCTTTCAGTAGCCTAAGTATTTTAACTGTTCCATCATTGTACATTTTCAAATCAATATTACATGTGAAGGATAGGTTGAATTCATTCCAAGTTAACTCAGATATTCATGGCTATAACACTAGAGGAAGGAATAACATTTCAGTTGAGAGACATAGGCTCAGTGTATTTGAGAAAACACCTACTTATAGGGGACAAAAGTTTTTTGCGAAACTTCCGGCTGATTTGAGAAGTATTGTTGAAGAAAAACAATTCAAAATAAAACTATATTCTTTTCTCAGTGAGAAGGTTTTCTATGAGGTTGACGAATTCTTGTTAGAGTGAAAAAATTATTATCTAAATTTAATGAATTGTTAAATGTTATTAGAGTTTTATTTTAAGATTGATATTTTATGTTATTATGTTATTTATCTGTGACGTTTTTCAACTGTATTACATTGTTTTTGTTATACTTTTGTTGAGAATAAAATATTATTATTATTATTATTATTATTATTACTGTTATTTGCTTCTATTTTAGTTTGATTGATTGATTGATTGCAGTGAATGCCAGCTGTGGTGCGGAGAGAGTGACGGCGCTCTGTCGGTGTACACGATGCATGACAACATGGTGACTGGACACAAAGTGCTCAACCACTTTGAGCCGATCATCGCCAACGTGCATGTCCACCAGATTGTCTCCTCACACTCGCCCATCATGTACGACGGCCCGGCTGCCGTCTGGACTTATGTGCATCCAGGTACACTACAAAACACCATGATATTTATCAAGTACTCTTTTATTTCATCCCAACACCACTATAGGGTGAGCATAAATTATTGAACACATTTCATAGGTGAATGAAAAAAATAGCAAAAAGTAGTAGCGCGCCTATTTTTGTGGCAAAAATTGGTGTAGCTGCTACAATATTTGTGATGACAGTCGGCTCCATGGTGGGGGTGACACAGCGTCAGGAGAAAGCTATGTGCGTTCTGTGGGTCCACGAAAGCAAATCGGTTATCACTGTTCAAAGACGTTTTCGTTTAGAGTACGGACGTGAAAAATAAGTTGTATGCAACCAAGTTATGTAATATTGATCAACTAAAACAAATAATCAAAGCCGCGCATTCAGGACATCACTCCAGATCGACAATGTATGGCGTGGAATTGAGTATCATCTAGATATTAATTTAATGTGCTGCAAAAAGTGCTCACATAGAATTTTTTCAGACTTGTCATGTGTTATAGATGAAACTTTTTAAAATTGGCTTTTTAATAAATCAATGTCCATGTAAGTACACTTTTTCGTTATTTTTTATTGAATTCACCTATTAAATGTGTTCAAAAATGTTCAATAATTTCGAATTTATGCTCACTCTGTAGCTTCAAATTTTCAAGAGATGTGTAAATAATAAATAAAATAAGTGAAAGGGTACTTGATAACTTTTATTGTGTAGAGAAGTAGATTTACTACAATATAAATCCATGTAATGGATATAACACTTGTGAGCCCCCTGCGCTGAAGAACTCGCTAATGAATAGTTGTAGTGATTTTGAAATCGACTACTCATAGGCACGGTTGCACGAAAGACTGTTAAATGTTAATCTTAATTAAATTCCACGAGATCCAATCCGAGTAGCCTTTTTGAAAATAAGGCTTCTCTGATTGGTTCACGTGAAATTGATCACAATTAAAATTTAACCAGCTTTTGTGCAACCGGCACTCAGTGTTATTAACTCTGGTATATAGAATCTTGAAGGATATCTAAGGGGGCAAAGGAATATTTCTCTGATCAATATATTATACACTTGATTATTAGTAACATGACTGATTTTGTTTTGTTTTTAATACAATATTCATGTATTCCATTGTTTCAGGTTGTGTAGTATATCAATGGGATCCAATATCTGGAAACATTGTCAATAAACTTGATTGTTCAAAATTGGTTCCTTGCTCCGAAAGTTTGAAATCCATCAGTATAGAAGAACATCTCAGTCCTGGTCGATGTCAGGTAAATTTTATCAGATATTTAGTAAATTTAATTTTTTTCGCTTCAGATTTTATATTTAATGCACCATTCTCAATGATAATTTTAGATGATCCATGCCTTTCTGTCATCAGACATTTATATTAACATTTTATACTATCGTTATTCTAATTGCATTTAATCTTTATTCTCATTGATTAATTATCTATACTTTGTAAAATTCGTTGAATAATTAGCATTACCGTCATTTAATGTAAATTAGTGTATAAGCCAGTAAATATTGTAACATACATAAATAAAGAAATCTAATCTAATCTAATCATCTGCCATCCTTTGGTAGAGAGTTAGTGGGGAGGATATTTTTAATATTCTTTCCGAAGAATGGACATTGATATGTCCAAAGCTCCGCCAATTTATGTAGATGCATAACAATATAATTATTATCTATAGTTATTATATTACAAATTGCTTTTTCATATCATATTCAGTTCAATAATTATTTTCTTAGTCTATATTATGTAAATTCATCTATAATTTTGCTGTATTGTAAGCTATTGTATAAGCCAGTATATATTGTAATCTACATAAAGTACTCAATCAATCAATCCTTTTGAGGTCTTTGTAGTTGGCACATCTCACATCCTCCTTCAGTTGTTCTATGTACTCCAGTCTTGGCCTCCCTCAGTCATTCCCTCCATTATTCTTTTTGTTAGTCCCTCATGTCGAAGAATATGACCAACTAGTTGTGCTCTTCTCATTTTTATTTCTTTCAGTAGACAACCTATCTCTCCGACTCTTTGAAGCACCTCTTCATTCGTTACCTTCTCTCTCCAACACCTCTTCAAGGTTTTAGGCTCAACTCACACTTACGCGACTCAACTCGAGAAGAGATTTTGACTATAGTAAGGTCCACGTTATAATGGCAGTGGAGAAAGATAGGAGAACAACGTTGCCGATCTTCGGTCTTGTTTTTGCCTTCTATAGACGGTAGTTGATCACGTTTATTAATGTAATAATAACTGTTTATCCTTGTTTAAAATGATCAATTATATTTTTAAATAATTTCATAATGAATTTTCATAACTAAGATGAAAATACTTTGTCAATTAATTATCAATTCTACATTGTTAAAAGACGATTTGGCAAGTGAGCAAAGCGAGAAAGAGATAGTGCTATCAACTTTGTTGAATGATAGACAAGGATAGCAATACCATTGCTAATCAAACACTGTCATTATAACGTGAACCTCACTATAGTCTCTTCTCGACGCAGCATGTGTTTCCAAATGGTGACACTCAGACCAGTCGACTCAAGTCTCAGCGACCTTACGACTGTGAGACTGAGTCGAGCGTCGACTCGACATGTTGGGTCGAGCCTCGACTTGAGTTGCGTAGTACCGTGCATTTTCACTGAAGGAAATACCAGTGAAGAGTTTGATTGACAAGTAGCGACTTCCTTGACGTGCCCCTCACCCTCATCCTTGTGATGGTGTTGGTGAAATTAAAATGAAATGAAAGTGTGTTTATGTTTTATGAAAGTGACTTTTTATTATTTCAGATAAAACAATATTAAGAATTATTAGATAAGACTATTTTAGACATTATTTTAACCCTAAGACATGTAGAATTTTAACATGAGTATAATTTGTGTATTTAAGTGAAATTTTCAATATTTTTTGTGATTGTCAAGCAAGATTTCTGTTTGGATTTGTATTTTGAAATTAATTAATCTGATAAATTCAAAATTATTGTAGTACATACATTTTTTGAACTCAAAATAGTGTGTGAATTAAGTTATCATTTACATAACCTCTAGACTGTGTATTCCAAATTAAGGTTTAAAGCAGTTTTGGGCGAATGCCTGTTGTTTTTAACTGCATTGTATCATAGAGAAACAATGAGCATGAGTAGATATCCCATGGTATAGGGCGTTTATGGCGCAACTTTTACTGTTATCTCAAGCCGATAGTCCACGTATTTCTTTCCCGTGAAGCTTTATGACGCTGGTAGTCTCTCATATTGTGCAGTTCATACACTCTTACCCGGTCAAAACAGTAAAAATCGACAATAATCGACAGTAAAAGGCTTGAGATAACAGTAAAAGTTGCGACATAAAAGCCCTATACCATGGGATATCTACTCATGCTATTGTTTATCTATGATTGTATCTATTGTCTATGAATAAATGAAATGAAAGACAATATATTCAAAATAATTGTTATAAAGTTTGTTACATGCACAGAAGTGACGAATTGGATCTTATTTTTTTTAATAATGTGAGATTAGAAATGGAGTAGCATGGAACTGAAGTAGTGACAATGAGCAAGAAAGTCGTAAGGTCGAAAAACTGGAGTCGTACGATTTGAGTCGAGGTAGTGTGAGTTGAGACTTTAGTAAAAGTAAATTTGTATGGCTTTTGCTGGTTGGGAGTCCCTTGCGGGAAGGTCCCACCGCCTGAATATATCATTTAAGCTGTCAATGGACCTTACGACTGTCATACTTCAGCCGGGACCGACAGTTTAACGTGCCCATCCGATAACACGGGAGTGATCTGGTTGAAATACTTTTGGTATTAATAGGATTTGAACCGGTGATCTCTATGCTGCTACGCAAGCACTCTATCCACTAGACCAGGGGTCTCCAACCTTTTTTATCCTAGGGCCACATTGTTAATTCATGGGAGGCTTAAAAGGCCAATAACAAGGGTGTACGTGGAATTTGACTTGTGGGGACACAAACGACGGGAATTTGTGGGGTGTAAAATTACTATATTTCCATTTAAATAATATGAGGAGTTTCAAGTAGATTTAATTTAAACACAGGAAGAAACAAACCAATTAATTTCATTCCAATGCAAAGACCAATTTATTGAGTGTAGAAAGGTCATAAGAAAACTTGACAATGCATAAATTTAGAAAGTTAAACAAAATTATATTTTAATAGTAATAAGACAACTTGACAATACACGAATTTACAGAAAGTTACCAAGCTAAAAGAGAATACTTATTTTTAGTGAGAAGATTGCATTTCTTTTCCGCTTAGAATGTCCGCCCATTTAGGATCAAACTTTGTGGTTCCGATCATTAAAATTGTTTTCAAATGTTCATCTGACAAGGTAGATCTGTATTTGGATTTAACAAACTTCATTTTTGAAAATGTCTGCTCACACTTGAAGGTAGATCCAAAAAAGAGAAAACATAGCTTGAGCATGGTTTTTTACTTTCCTTGCCCTACTACCATAGGTGAGGAAAGTATTGCTTTCCAAAAAAAATTAAAGGTACCCTAATTTCAAGTTTTCTATACGTTTCAAGGTCCCCTGAGTCCAAAAACATGATTTTTGGGTGTTGGTCTGTGTGTGTGTGTGTGGTGTGTGTGTGTGTGTGTGTGTGTGTTGTGTGTGTGTGTGTGTGTGTGTGGTGTGTGTGTGTATGTGTGTATGTCTGTGAACACGATAACTCCATTCCTAATTAACCGATTGACTTGAAATTTCAAACTTAAGGTCCTTATACCATGAGGATCCGACAATAAGAAATTCAATAAAATTCAATTCAATATGGCGGAAAAAATGGCGGATAATTACTAAAAAACAATGTTTTTCAAGGTTTTCTCAAAAACGGCTCTAACGATTTTCTTCAAATTTTTACCATGGATAGCTGGAATTTTTACCATGGATTCATAAGCCCTATCAACTGGCATGAGTCTCATTTCTGGGAAAATTTCAGGAGCTCCGTAATATTCATGAGAAAAATGGCGGATAATGACTGAAAAACCATGTTTTTCACGGTTTTCTCGAAAACGACTTTAACGATTTTCTTCAAATTTATACCATAGATAGCTATTTATAAGCCCTATCAATTGGCATGAGTCTCATTTCTGGGAAAATTTCAGGAGTTCCGTAATATTCATGAGAAAAATGGCGGATAATGACTAAAAAACCATGTTTTTCACGGTTTTCTTGAAAACGGCTCTAACGATTTTCTTTAAATTTATACCATGAATAGCTATTCATAAGCCCTATCAACTGACATGAGTATTTTTCCTGGGAAACTAATGGGGGGTCCACCCCATCCTTGAGAAATGGACTTGTAACCTCCTTCTCGTGCATGAGGAAGGTAGAGCAGTTTATAAAAAGAACACAGTCATAGTCAAGATATTTCATCTGTAGAACAGCTGTTTTGACGACTTTTAAAAAAATCATCGAATTTCACAATTTACACAAAGGAAAAAGTACTCTGAAAACAATTATAATATACACATATACAGTAGTCTGATTGTAGTTGCAAATATGTTGCCGCCAATCGTCATTATGTTATTCCCCTAAATTATTCTCGTTTGAGAATGAGGCTTGCAGTTCAATGAGCAAGGAAAGTTGTGTGAGTTTACCACACCAGATTTTTATGTTTTTAGAGTCTTTTACTGGGAGAGACATGTACAGTCCGTGCAGACCATTTGCTAATATCTCGCAATGGTTGATCGCTGCTTGTTTACAGCTTATTTTACACTTACTAAGAATTACACAATTATGGAACGGTTCTACAATATTGACAATGACTCAGTCGGACTTATTAAGAAATGGAGTTGCTAAAGTGCGAGATAAATTACTTTTAACATGAAGAGGAGAAACCCATTCCTCCCTCCACAGCTTGTAGCATAGTCACAGACAGACATCCTGCGCACAATTGGATGCGCCGTGTCATTTTGCTTCATGTTCTTGTGATGAAAACATCTCTGTAACATACACAAACCAATATACCTGCTGACCAGTACACTACTTGGAACATTGCCAGCAATAGATGGAGGGGAGTGTTGCCGCGTCGCGTTACAAAGCTCTCTCACTCAGACACAAAAGAAGGAGAATGCTGCTAGATAGTGGGAGTGATTAGTGGAGGATGGAGCATCGGACCTCTCCGTCTTCAAGAAAGAGCCGTGTTAAAAGTAATTTATCTCGCACTTTAGTAAGAGAAGAGTACTGAACTCACAGTTGTTGTCAAAAATGTGTATAGATATATATTTTTAAAAATCTGCAGCAATAACTTTACACTCGGTGGGCCGGACAAAATCTATCCGCGGGCCGTAGGTTGGAGAGCCCTGCACTAGACCACGGATCACTCCGTTGAGCCTCAGTTGAAATAGACTCATGTTTTATCTACTTCCCGGTGAGAATTGAAACCGACTAATTTGCAATCTACTTTCAGGTGACAAGTCTGTGTGTGCTAAACACAGAGCTGTACATAGGGACGACCTGGGGCTGCATAGTTGTGGCGGAGAGGACCAGCATGAGACCAATCACTGTGTTCCGTCCGTTCCAGGAGGAGGTGTCGGCCATCTTGGCGTTGCAGCCGCTCGGCCAATCAGAGACGCTGTTGGTGACCATTGGTCAGGGCTATCGCAGTCTCATCAAACGCTACAAGGATGTGATTGGTACGCCGACTCTGCTCAGTCAGTGCTCGCAAACACACAATAACTCGTTTGCGTTACTGTGGGCCACTGATAATTGGGCTGCAGCGTAATTAGATAGAAAGAATATTACAATATCATAATAATGTGGAATAATATTGCAATTATTCAATTGTATGATAAACTCATTGCGCTCCTATGATAACTTGGCTGCTGCTTAAAACCATACAGAAAATAAACCATAATGTTATGCTATCATTTCTCTATGGTAGAACCAAGTGGCATCAAAAGCTATAGTGAGGTTCACGTTATAATGGCAGTAATTGATTAGCAATGCTATTGCTATCCTTGTCTATCATTTAACAAAGCAGATAGCGCTATCTCTTTCTCGTTTTGCTCTGTTGCCAGATCGTCTTTCAACAATGTAGAATTCATAACTAATTAACAAAATATTTCATCTTAATTATGAAATTATTTAAAAATATAATCTTTTGCTCAATAAAATATAACTGATCATTTTAAACGAGAATGAACCGTTAATATTACATCAATAAACCTGTATCAGCTACCGTCTATAGAAGGCATTGACAAGACAGATCTCTATCTTTCTTCACTGTCATTATAACGTGGACCTCACTATAGTTATTGAATGAAGTATGTGGAATTGATGGTGTCTTTCATCTTCATCTATTAATGGAAAATGTCTTTCAATCTCTTGAGCTGGCCACTAACGGTTTGGCAAGCATGTACATGCATGTCCCGTCGTTAGTGGCCAGCCTAGAGCTGCGTACAGACTTGCGCCATGAACACACCCATTTCGCTTGTCATCAGCTGATTATATCTGTATTTTTCCCTTTTTACTTTCCTTGCCCTATTACCATAGGTAAGGAAAGTATTGCTTTCCGAAAAAAATTAAGGTACCCCAATTTCTAAATTTCTATACGTTTGAAGGTCCCCTGAGTCCAAAAAACTGGTTTTTGGGTATTGGTCTGTATGTGTGTGTGTGTGTGTGTGTGTGTGTGTGTGTGTGTGTGTTGTGTGTGTATGAGTGTATGTGCGTCTGTGTACACGATATCTCATCTCCCAATTAACGGAATGAATTGAAATTTGGAACTTAAGGTCCTTTCACTATAAGGATCCGACACGAACAATTTCGATCAAATGCAATTCAGGATGGCGGCTAAAATGGCGAAAATGTTGTCAAAAACAGGGGTTTTCGTGATTTTCTCGGAAACGGCTCCAACGATTTTGATCAAATTCATACCTAAAATAGTCATCGATAAGCTCTATCAACTGCCACAAGTCCCATATCTGTAAAAATTTCAGGAGCTCCGCCCCATCAATGCAGATAGAATCCAAATTATCAGGCTTCAGATACAATTGAAACAAAAAAAAATCAAGTGGAGTAGATTGAGCATGAAAATCTCTACAATTAATGTTCAGTAACATTTTCACCTAAAATTGAAAATAAGCTTTAAATTCGAGAAAATGTGATTATTCAATTGCAAATTATTGTTGATTCTATTAAATCATTCACTATGAAGAGATAGCAGACCTCATGTGTGTCTCCAGCGTTATTACCCTGTCACCAGCTGGCTCAAATCACTGAATAGTAGACTTGAGATGCGCGGGAACACTAGCGTCAGGTGATCAATTTTCATAACGGCAAGGAAAGTTGTGTGAGTGCGCCACACCAGATTTTTGTGTAGTTGAGAAGTTGATATTGTGGTAATTATTCATATTAAATAAAAAGACTAAGAAATTGTCAAAAACCACAGATTTATTGATAGTTCGAAAGACCGGTCCCGCTTGTTACACCACTGTCAATATCTGAGTTTATCGTTGGTGTAACAACCGAAACTGGTCTTTCTAACTATCAATAAATCTGTGGTTTTTGACAATTTCTTAGTCTTTTTATTTCATCTGTATTCTTACTGAAACGTTGAAGCCAGTTACAAACACATCGTTTTTTGGACGTACAATTTTTCGCCATCCTTATGAAATCTACCAGATTAATCAGAACTTGACAAACGTCATCTATTCAATCAAATAGAATTTTCAAGGACGGCAAAAATCGTACGTCGTATAATCGATATGTGTTTTTTAGCCGGGTCCAGACGCTCAAGTCTACCATCAGTCTTTTGCCCAAGCAAAAGACGGATCGTTTGGTTCAAGCAAAAGACGGATGTAAAATTGCGTCCACACGCATCCGTCTTATGTAGTCCGTTTTCCTATTTTTGTGCTCACAAGCTCAGTTCGTCATCAACTATGGAAGAGCTAGTACTCTTGGCCACTTCTGTTTTCTGGGTAAAAAATCTGGTGTTGTACACTCACACAACTTTCCTTGCTCATATTTGAAACTACAATCAGACTTCTGTGTATGTGTATTTATAATTGTTTTCAGAGTACTTTTTCCTTTGTGTAAATTGTGAAATTCGATAATATTTTTTAGTCGTCATTTTTTTAGTCGTCAAAACAGCTGTTCTACAGATAAAATATCTCGACTATGTGTTCTTTTTATGAACTGCTCTACCTACCTACCTCATGCACGAGAAGGAGATTACAATGTCCATTTCTCAATGATGGGGACCCCCCCATTAGTTTCCCAGAAAGGAGACGCATGCCAGTTAATAGAGCTGATAAATAACTATACAGAGTATGAATTTGAAAAAAATCGGTCAAGTTATTTTAAGAAAATCGTGAAAAACATGGTTTTTTTAGTAATTATCCGCCATTTTTCTCAAGTATATTACGGAGCTCCTGCAATTTTCTCAGAAATGAGACTCATGTCAGTTTATAGGGCTTATAAATAGCTGTACATGGTATGAATTTAAAGAAAATCGTTGAAGCCGTTTTCGAGAAAACCGTGAATAACATGGTTTTTAGTGATTATCCGCCATTTTTAACAAGAATATTACGGAGCTTCTGCAATTTTCCCAGAAATGAGACTCATGTCAGTTGATAGGGCTTATAAATAGCTATCAATGGTATAAATTTGAAGAAAATCGTTAGAGCCGTTTTCGAGAAAACCGTGAAAAACATGGTTTTTTAGTAATTATCCGCCATTTTTTCCGCCATTTTGAATTCAATTTCATTGAATTTCTTATTGTCAGATCCTCATGGTATAAGGACCTTAAGTTTAAAATTTCAAGTCAATCGGTTGATTAGGAATGGAGTTATCGTGTTCACAGACATACACACATACACACACACACACACACACACACACACACACACACACACACACACACACACACACACACACACACACACACACAGACCAACACCTAAAAATCATGTTTTTGGACTCAGGGGACCTTGAAACGTATAGAAAACTTGAAATTAGGGTACCTTAATTTTTTTTGGAAAGCAATACTTTCCTTACCTATGGTAGTAGGGCAAGGAAAGTAAAAATAGGAAGAAAGGTAGAGTTCATAGTTCACGTTGGAGTAGGGACTGGTTGTTAAAAAGACACAAATTTTCTCACGTTGCATTGCTTCGAGAATTGCAAAAGATGAATCTGAAAATATGTTTATAATTTTGTTTATATGTTGGTTCCTCATTTACGGTGAAACGCGGCAATAGATTTTCATTAAATTTGACAGGTGAGGTATGTTATGTTCCTCTTTAAATTGCGCGTCGTCGTACATACAAGGTTTTTTGAAATTTTGTATTTTAAGGATAATACAAAAGGAAAAGAAGTCTCTGTCGAACGCCAATATTACCGTAAAAATCAGACTATAGACATCATAAATCAGCTGTCGAGTGGATTATTACTTGCATGCAATTAATATCCCATTGTAATTTGGTAAAAAATCAGCTGTCGTGTGGATGGACTATTAATTGCAATCATTGAGGCATGCAATATTGATAACTCGATGTAGCTTATTATTTTTTCTCCCGACTTTTCTCTGCTTTCAACTCGGTAAGCTTTTAATGATATTAGCATAGGCTAGTTATTTTAAACAAATTATTAGCATTCTGATGCAGTCATCATAAATCAGCTGTCGAGTGGATTATTACTGGCATGCAATTAATATCCCATTGTAATTTGGTAAAAAATCAGCTGTCGTGTGGACGGACTATTAA
Organism: Nilaparvata lugens; assembly: GCF_014356525.2. NCBI lineage: Eukaryota > Metazoa > Arthropoda > Insecta > Hemiptera > Delphacidae > Nilaparvata > Nilaparvata lugens. The sequence continues at coordinate 3,282,571 of NC_052505.1, forward strand.
TTGCAATCAATGAGGCATGCAATATTGATAACTCGATGTAGCTTATTATTTTTTCTCCCGACTTTTCTCTGCTTCCAACTCGGTAAGCTTTTAATGATATTAGCATAGGCTAGTTATTTTAAACAAATTATTAGCATTCTGATGCAGTCATCATAAATCAGCTGTCGAGTGGATTATTACTGGCATGCAATTAATATCCCATTGTAATTTGGTAAAAAATCAGCTGTCGTGTGGATGGACTATTAATTGCAATCATTGAGGCATGCAATATTGATAACTCGATGTAGCTTATTATTTTTTCTCCCGACTTTTCTCTGCTTCCAACTCGGTAAGCTTTTAATGATATTAGCATAGGCTAGTTATTTTAAACAAATTATTAGCATTCTGATGCAGTCATCATAAATCAGCTGTCGAGTGGATTATTACTTGCATGCAATTAATATCCATTGTAATTTGGTAAAAAATCAGCTGTCGTGTGGATGGACTATTAATTGCAATCATTGAGGCATGCAATATTGATAACTCGATGTAGCTTATTATTTTTTCTCCCGACTTTTCTCTGCTTCCAACTCGGTAAGCTTTTAATGATATTAGCATAGGCTAGTTATTTTAAACAAATTATTAGCATTCTGATGCAGTCATCATAAATCAGCTGTCGAGTGGATTATTACTGGCATGCAATTAATATCCCATTGTAATTTGGTAAAAAATCAGCTGTCGTGTGGATGGACTATTAATTGCAATCATTGAGGCATGCAATATTGATAACTCGATGTAGCTTATTATTTTTTCTCCCGACTTTTCTCTGCTTCCAACTCGGTAAGCTTTTAATGATATTAGCATAGTTGTTTAAAACAAATTATTAGCATTCTAATGCTAATAATTATTTTTAATATCAATAATTATTGTCGATACAACTAAACTCATAATATCAACATCAATATCTGATAGTATCATGAGAATCAAAAAAGAAAAAAGCGTTATATAAAATCGATAAAAAAACTTGCTTATTTTCAAGTACTCGCGAGGCATTTTATTAATTTGAGGGCGCTGAATCCGAATCTGAAATCTCAATTTTTCTATCTCCATTTTTACGCGATTTAGGTTTTGGTGGATAGGCAAAAGACGGACGGTTTGATGGAAAAAGATTCCCGGCCGATACATTTTAAGTTTGACGACTTAAGCTTGAAGACCGACCGATCCGTTTTACCGTCCAGACGCAACGACTTACATGCTCCGACTTTTGCTTGAGCAAAAGACTGAAGCTAAACTTGAGCGTTTGGACCGGGCTTTACACACACATCGATTTTTAGACGTACGTCTTTTGCCGTTCTTATAAATTCTATTAGATTAAACAGATGATGTTTTTACTTTCCTTGCCCTATTACCATAGGTAAGGAAAGTATTGTTTTCCGAAAAAAATTAAGGTACCCCAATTTCTAAATTTCTATACGTTTCAAGGTCCCCTGAGTCCGAAAAAGTGGTTTTTGGGTATTGGTCTGTATGTGTGTGTGTGTGTGTGTATGTGTGTGTGTATGTGCGTCTGTGTACACGATATCTCATCTCCCAGTTAACGGAATGACTTGAAATTCGGATCGTATGGTCCTTACACTATAAGGATCCGACACGAACAATTTCGATCAAATGCAATCCAAGATGGCGGCTAAAATGGCGAAAATGTTGTCAAAAACAGGGTTTTTCGCGATTTCCTCGAAAACGGCTCCAACGATTTTGATCAAATTCATACCTGGAATATTCATTGGTAAGCTCTATCAACTGCAACAAGTCCCATATCTGTAAAAATTTCAGGAGCTCCGCCCCATCTATGCAAAGTTTGATTTTAGATTCTCAATTGGCAGCCTTCATATACAATTTAAACAAAAACATTCAAGTGGAAAAATTGAGCATGAAAATATCTGCAATTAATGTCCAGTAACATTTTCACCTAAAATTGAAAATAAGCTTGAAATTAGAGAAAATGTGATTATTAAATTGCAAACTGTTGGCAACTGTTAGTTCTATTAAATCATTCACTAAGAAGAGATAGCAGACCTCGTGTGTCTCCAGCGTTATTGTCCTATCACCAGCTGTCTCATATTTTTGAATAGTAGATTTGAGATGCGCGAGAACACTAGCGTCAGGTGATAAATTTTCATAACGGCAAGGAAAGTTGTGTGAGTGCGCCACACCAGATTTTTCAAGTTCCGTTTAATCTGGTAGATTTCATAAGGATGGCAAAAAAATTTTACGTCCAAGAATCGATGTGTGTGTAACTGGATTAAGTGTGTGATCTTATTGAATGCGTTAATGTGCAAGTGCAAGCCTAGTTATGCATGACCAATCGTGCAGATGAGAAACAAAATGTGGAAAGACCGATGGGAACACTCACACTGAAAGCGTGCACTTGCTGGTTGTGTTCAGTGTGAACAGCTGCATGCAAGTCACAATGGCTGGCACTTTCCAGATTTTGGTTTTAGGCTCATGCATGATTCGACGTTCACTTGCAATAATACGGATTCAGTGGGCTATATGAATAAAGTTGAGCATTTTCTTATAATTCTAAAATATGGAGCATTTGCTTCATTTTCTATGAATAAACGTGAGCAAAACCTTTTGCTCATGCTAATAAAAAAAGTAGACCTCGCGCTCAGTAAGTTACATTGACCTGTTGTTATGTTTTCACTAAAATAACTAGTAGTTCTGTGAACAGTAGACCTCAAGCAGTATTCTCATCCACACGTACCTGATTGAAACTATAGAACTGATGGAAATACAGCAATAGACTGGCTTCTCCACACATCTGTGTAATCACTTATCAGCTGATTTATGATGAATAATTCTATAGTCTGATTTTTACTCTATTATTGGCGTATGAGGGAGGCTTTTTTTTCTTTTATATTATCCTTGAAATGCAAAATTTCCAAAAACCTTTTATATACGTCGACGCGCAATTAAAAAAGGAACACACCTGTCAAATTTCATAAAAATCTATTACCGCGTTTCGCCGTAAATGCGCAACATATAAACATTAAGAGAAATGCCAAACCGTCGGCTTGAATCTTAGACCTCACTTCGCTCGTTTAAGAAGCTCAGCATCAGCTGATGGAAAGCGGGTTGGGTGTGTTCGTGGCGCATAAGTATGTACGAAGCTATACAAGTAGCTAAATCAATGCATTTTATTTTCTTAGATTAACCGAAGTGATCACTTCATTTGCTATCAGTGTGATATGTTAATAACTACTTACTTTTTTGACTATAATCTTACTGACTGTATAGTCTTACCATAGAGAAACAATAGCGTAAGTAGATATCCCATGGTATATGGCGTTTATGTCGCAACTTACTGTTATCTCAAGCCTATTACTGTCGATTATTGTCGATTTTTACTGTTTTGACCGGGTAAGAGTGTATGAACGGCACAATATGAGAGACTACCAGCGTCATAAAGCTTCACAGGAAAGAAACACGTGGACTATCGGCTTGAGATAACAGTAAAAGTTGCGACATAAACGCCCTATACCATGGGATATCTACTTATGCTATTGTTTCTCTATGGTCTTACTTATCTGTTTTACAATTTCCGTCAATTTATTGTTGGCATATCTACAGTGAGGCCCACGTTATAATGGCAGTGTTTGATTAGCCATGCTATTGCTATCCTTGTCTACCATTTAACAAAACAGATAGCGCTATCTCTTTCTCGATTTGCTCTGTTGCCAGATCGTCATTCAACAATGTAGAATTAACAAAATATTTCATCCCAATTATGAAAATTCATTATGAAATTATTGAAAAATAGAACTCATTGCTTAATAAGATATAATGGATTTTTTTAAACGAGAATGACCAATTAATATTACATTAATAAACCTGTATCAGCTACCGTCAAGAAGGCATTGGCAAGACAGTGAGGATCGGCAACATTGTTCTCCTATCTTTCTCTACTGCCATTATAACGTGGACCTCACTTTACTTTTTTGACTATAATCTTCCTGTAAAGTCTTACTTTATGTTTTATAATGGTCAATTATTGTTGATATACCTAGTTTAACGAAGAACTAGCTGGCGCAACTTTGTCTGGGTAGCTGGAATTTGATGAAACCATGGCAGCTAAATATTTTGACTTGATTCTTCGTATATGTTTATAGTGAAAGATTCTTATAACAGAGAAGGAACCTCTATAGCACTCCTAGTTATCATTAACTGTGGCAACCTTATTTATAGTGTTATTATACCTTTATAGTGTTCTTATACCTTTATAGGTTCTTAACACTGAAAGATCCTTTATAGCACTCCAAACCTTGATAGTTTTTGGAAAACTTTTGGAGTTGAGGCTTTAGATTGCAAATACAGAGTTGTGGAAATACTTGAATACTAGAGCAAATCGATTATCAGCTCATAATTCTGATATTACTGTTTCATCATAATATAGTGTGATATAATATATGGCCAATTCCTATTAAGCCAGTATTTTTCAAATAATTGTACTAAAAACAAGGCTAACGCTTTTAACCAAAGATCTCTACTTAAGTAGAATAATAACAAATATTGTTATATGCATTGAACATCACTTGATGATCTCAATACCAGAGTGATTTACTGATATCTTGATGCTTTGCATTATTTGTATTATACATTGTTATGCTCATTTTAATTTGTTTCAAGCTGAATACTTTATAAGAACGGACCATGCTGTTAGCTGGAATCAAATACAGAAATTCGGTTGACACAAAATCTATTTCGTTTTTTTTTCTATTCTTGCCTTCTTGCATGAAACATTTGAAGCAAGTCTTTGATTCCAATGCTTAGTTCCTTTTCGTTTGAATGTATTTGGTTAGGAATAAGATGAATTTTAACACTTCACAAGGAATTGATATGAAGGATGTGATAATTATAAGTCAAGCAACCGCTGATCTAATATTAAATTTATTTTGGATTGATTAAGATTTATATTTGTAACTCGTATGAATACAGTTCATATATTGTAAAGACGATATCTATATTAATAGTCAGATTTCTATATTAGGATATGTTTGTGTAATTCTGTGATAATTGTGAACAATGTTATTGTAAATTTCACATCCAGTATTATGATTTTATTTCCTTATTGTTATGCACAATAATCTATTATTACTTTCTTTTAGTTGTGAATATTGTAGTTTCTACAAACATAAATCGGCTAGCATTTATTTTAAATCCATACTCTGTAGCAGTAATTCATTTCCAATACTTTAATCAAAACAAATTTTATTTTCATGTCCATGACAATTTTACTGTTGGTGATGTACTGTATAACATTCTATTATTTTGGTAGACTAGTATGAAAATAATTATTTTAAGAAATCTATTTTATGTTTCTCTTGTGATGGGTTGCTTCTTGTCAACTTAGTTCAGTTTTTATGATCACAAATTCTACGTTGATTTTTTATTGATCTCTTATCTGTTGTATTGTAAAGAGCACTATAATACCTGATCTTCTTAGTTTTTGCACAAACTTATTTTAGACAAAAAACTTCTGAATTATCCAACTGATATAAACTAGAAGATAGAAAGAAAAATAAAAATCTCAGTACCTTGATACCATTTTCAAGTGATATCAATGTTGAAACATGTTGTGATTAAATAATTCAAAAAGTGTACTGAGATTTTTATTTTTCTTTCTATTTTTATTACAAGTAGCCCTATACAGAAAAGAGATAAACTAGAAGATGTTAATGATTAACAATATATTGAAGATAAAGAGCAACTGTAATGTTCTCCTAGATCAGTGGTCGCCAAACAGTCGATCGCGAGCAACCGGTAGCTCGTGGGGTGGTTTTTGGTAGCTCACAGAAATGCTTGGGTTGTCAACCATGCATTGAGAAACATGGCTACAAAATTTTGCATTTCTCACAGATATAACTGAGAAGTTGAATGATTTAAATTAAGATAAGGACATCGGTGGAATGATTTGAACTGTAAAATCGTTTTCCAAGGAGCTTGAGATGTGGGAAAAGAATGTCGTCCAGTTTGAATATAAACACTTTTCCAGTCTGAAGAAAATCAATGACGAGAGAAATCCTCCACAGCACCTCAGCATAATCAACAATACGTTACAATTCAGACTTGAGCCAACAGTTTGATCAACGATTTCAAGATTTTAAAATCATATCGAATATGGGACAATTCGTCAACTCTCCTTTTGTAGAGATCGATGCAGAAGATTTTGCAGCTTGTGTTGTAAAACATTTTGGTGGAGATCAGGCTTCAGTTGAAATGGAATTTGTGGATTTTTAAAATGATCTTGTCTCTCAGATCACTTTCTACAACTATAAATATTTTGCCTCAAGACCCCAAAGAAAAATATTTAATTATTATTCAAGTTGCATTGAGATTGAAAGCTATGCTCAGCTCTACCTTGTGTAAAATCATCTTTTTCAATTATGAAATTCATAAAAAATCGATATAGGGACATGTTTTGGACAACTGCATCAGAATGGCGGCTACAACGTCAAGAAAATACTTGATCGCCAAAAAGAGTTCCACTGCTCTCATTGAAATGTAAATTTCAACTTTTGTTGTACTTTTTGCTATGAGATAAGTAGATTTCAATACTAGAAATGTACCTTTATAGGCCATAAAAGATACATTGTTTATTCTAATATTCGTTGGTAGCTCACTAGAAGATTTATAAATGCTATTCTAGCTCAAAGGCTCATCAGTTTGGCGACCACTGTCCTAGATCATTCAAAATACTTTTTGAAATTTGTCCTTAAATACTTACTTTTTTAAATTCTTAGTCTTCACATTATTTTAGCATTTCTTTGAAATGTTTTTCAGTGTATTCCAAATATATGCTATGTTTTGTAATTTTTACCAATGAGAACAGATACTGAACCTTTACAGGTATTTCTACATAATTTACAGTAATTTTTATATTGGGCATTATCCAGTAATTGAATTTTGTGGTTTGAATATGATTCTATAGAACAAGGAAAGCAAAAGTGAAAATGGAAGAGTTTCAATCTGTCATAATATTTATATTAAATAAAATAACTTGATAATCGTTTGTAACTAAATAAAATGAGCTTTTTGCTTCAAATAAATTAATATTGTTCTGCATGAAAAACTGACTTCACCAAATAAACAAGTGTTATTTTTAAAACAATTTTTGAGTTTCATTCCTAAATTTGATCGGATATCTTCCTTCAACCTTCAGATATTCTTACTTTCCTTGCCCTATTACCATAGGTAAGGAAAGTATTGCTTTCCGAAAAAAATTAAGGTACCCCAATTTCTAAATTTCTATACGTTTCAAGGTCCCCTGAGTCCAAAAAACTGGTTTTTGGGTATTGGTCTGTGTGTGTGTGTGTGTGTGTGTGTGTGTGTGTGTGTGTGTGTGTGTATGAGTGTATGTGCGTCTGTGTACAAGATATCTCATCTCCCAATTAACGGAATGACATGAAATTTGGAACTTAAGGTCCTTTCACTATAAGGATCCGACACTAACAATTTCGATCAAATGCAATTCAAGATGGCGCCTAAAATGGCGAGAATGTTGTCAAAAACAGGGTTTTTCGTGATTTTCTCGGAAACGGCTCCAACGATTTTGATCAAATTCATACCTAAAATAGTCATCGATAAGCTCTATCAACTGCCACAAGTCCCATATCTGTAAAAATTTCAGGAGCTTCGCCCCATCAATGCAGATAGATTCCCAATTATCAGGCTTCAGATACAATTGAAACGAAAAAATCAAGTGGAGTAGATTGAGCATGAGAATCTCTACAATTAATGTTCAGTAACATTTTCACCTAAAATTGAAAATAAGCTTTAAATTCGAGAAAATGTGATTATTCAATTGCAAATTATTGTTGATTCTATTAAATCATTCACTATGAAGAAATAGATATCAGACCTCATGTGTTATTGCCCTGTCACCAGCTGGCTCAAATCTTTGAATAGTAGACTTAAGATGCGCGGGAACACTAGCGTCAGGTGATCAATTTTCATAACGGCAAGGAAAGTTGTGTGAGTGCGCCACACCAGATTTTTTGTATAAATTTGGAAAAAATAATATTGTAAAAGTAAGTTATCTGGATTCATGAGTGTACATGTGGTAGATGACTTAATATAAAGAAACGTTGATTGATGTACGGGGTCTGTATAGTGCAAAAATATATAAATAATTGATTAATTAATTAGATGAAAAAATATTATACAAGGCAAGGTAGATGGATAAAGGTTACAAGGGTCTAATGTACTTTACGCCATGAATCCAGTTTACTGGTCATGGACGCGAAAGAATTACTCTGAAGCACAGATCGTTCAGGGAAATATTTGGGGAGAAAGGAATCCTTTGACGTATATATTTCGTATTTATGTAAGTATATAGCCTAAGATTATTATTTCAAGAGATGTGAGTTAGATTTCATATTGTATAAATGCTTTACATATCTTTATCTCATACTCAAGATAATACCGTGGCTAACATTCTGGTATACATGTGAAGGCGGCATTCTGTTGCTTCTATTTTTTTATTTTCTTAGGCACTTAATTTGTGTTTATAACATTTTTTTACTTCTTCCATTCTAACATATTCAAGTAGGAAAGTACCTAGGTAGAGCACTTGGTTTTTTCTTAATTTTTCTGGCTTTTCAGGTCATGTATCTGAAGAGTTGAATCATGATGTCAGGCTAGAAAACTTTTTTATTATCATTTATTAACAATACAGTAGAATATATTATTTGAGTAAGTGATAAAACTGGAGTTTTAAAAGCGTAAAGTGACGGCTTCTATTCACATAATAGTGTATAATAGAGCAAACAGCAGCTCTTTAAGGATATAATAGTATAGCTTATCAAAATTTGGTAGGTTTACTTGAATATAAAAATGTATGACAGAAATTACCATTCGATTGTAAGATATTTATCAAATAAACAAAATCTAGATGCACAGACTAATGTCTGGACTGAATGAGAACCAATTTCAAATTTGAAAATTTTCCCGCCCAACTTGTTTTTGCCGGGCCAAGAAACATGCATGCTGCGCTGCCCATACAGTTCTTATATTAAAGAAAGCAAAACTGCAAAACATTTTTTAAAATTCATTTCAAGATAATAAAGATAAGAATGAGAGGATTATATTAATAAATGGAATTGATCTCCTTTCAGTGGTATTTTGTCCGATAAATTGGTTGCTTATCTGTCAAACATGAATGTATAAAATATTTTTTGGAGGAGATTATAATGTCTTGTTGGAAAGTTCACATGAAATATTATTTAAGAACAAAAAATCTCTATAATTATGGTTTTAATTTGTTGATTCGCCTTTAATTAATCTGTGTTTGTGAGGAAAAATGGTTTACACAACTAAAAACACGGTTCCTTCAATCTGGAACCCCACTCCTCGTGGGCTACATTTCCGGTTCTTCCTGCGCATTACGGTGCGCAAATTTCAAGATTGGTGTGCCTACTGCATGTGTATTGCCTTTGGATTCTGTTCTTTTCAAATCATCTTGCTAATAAGTTGCATCAGTACCATTCAATTTCTATAGTGTGTAAATTACAGTTCTCTCTCAAAATAATTTCCAAGTTGTTCGCCTAATCGCCGATTGAAGACTATTGAACAGTTTGATCTGTTTGAGGTTAGTATCGAACAATTATTCATATCAAATCGGTTTACGGTTCTGCTGTGAATTAAAAGTTGATCTTTGCCTTGAATATTACATTGCAATCCCACTCTCAGTAAACAAATGTTTTATTTTTGACAATTTATGTGGTGTTACCATTCAGAAATCGTATGTAATTCTTAGTAGATTTGTTACTTGTAGGGCTAAGTTACTTTATCTTGAATTTTTTTCAAGTTTTATCATTGATTGCTTGTTTATTAAGTCAACAAAGTTTTCATATTTTATCTTTTAAATATTATTATCAATTCAGTTTGTTGATGTACATAATTTGGAGTAATCTAAAACTTCTGTAGTAAACTGGGCTTTGTTACAGTTTGTAACTGGAAGATATAATAGCCCATAGCATTACAGGATTTATCAAGCTTTGATTCAATCATACTTGTTCAATCCCAGACCTATTTTAAACATTTGTATCCCTGTTCTATATTAGGATGGTAGCCTAATCCATTGTTTTTAAGTGGTAACTTAACGTTTTGCATTGGCTTATTAGACTACTGAGTTTTGATTAGATATCTACAGGACAGGTCTGAACACAACGGTAAACAACTTATCTTGATTAAACTGTATGAAATTTTTGTCTTTACCTAGTATGTAAAGCTACTATTATCTTGAAATTATGCACTGATAATTGTGAAAATGTAATCGTTTTTGAAAGTATAGGCCTAATAATTACTTTAGGTACCGTATACCGAAAATACCGGTAGGCTAATACCAAAACGTCTTTGTAAGACTGACCAAATATTCAATGCTTTACAAAGAATTAGGCTATCCTCTATCCTTAAATAATCTTTAATGCAATTCATATAAGCCTATTAGAAATTTTAACTAACCTATATATCTTCTAGTTTTATTCAAATTGAGAAATCATATGAAAGAAAAACAATAGATATAGGCTAGTCTTATTGTCTCGTCCTTTGAAAGTTGCCACAATTATCAGCCTCGGTATTCAATATGATTTTTTCCTATGTTCAACTATTGCTATTAACTTGAAATTTAAAATTATCTACTTTTAGGAAAATTGGTAGGTCTAACTTCTTCCTGCTATAGAATCCACTTTTTCTAAACAATAAAACTAAGTTGGTTAGATAAACTCACAGTTTTAAATAGGTAATTTTGTTCCACTTGGACCTAACCCAACTCATCACAAATGAATTGATATTTTAAGCTCTATCAAATGGTTAGCCTAGATAAAATATTCTTTATTCTATATTCATTAATAAAATACATCATCAAAGTGATAGGGAGAGAAAAAAATAAGGTAACCTTGTAATATTCTTTCAAATTTAGATGGGGTTACACACAGTCCGAAATAGTTGAGACTTGTAGTTCTTGATAGAAAATATTTCGTACGGTAATGCATGATAAATGTAGGCCTAATTTGATTTGGTATGAGAGTATACTGAAAAAAAAAACAAAAGAAAAAACCTAGCATAACAGATAAATTGGTGCATGCTACCAAATAAAAATGCTTCTCTAGAAAGAAAACCTTCTCAGTGATTAGAATCCGACAATTTAATTATAGTAGTGTAGAAGGAACCTATAGGGCTTAACCTACAATGAAATCTATGAACCTTCATACCGTTATGAAAGATTACCCAGTGCTCTATGGTAGGTAGCCTATATCCATGTATATATTATATAATTATGATAATATTGTCATCAATTTTTTAAAAATAATTTTCTGTAGTATAAGGTCCAAAAACAACTGGGCCATCAAAGCAAACATAATTTATTTGCTGTTCAAGATATGAATAGCCTACAAATTACTTATAAATTATGTCAATAGGGCTTGTTGAACCTTCAATTATAAAAAATAACTAGTTCCGTACACAATATTTTAATACAATTTAATTCATTCTTTATTCATTTATACAATAAGTATATCATCAAAATGATAGGGAGAGGAAAAATAAGGTAACCTTGTGCTATTCCTCTCTCAAATTTAGATAACACTTAGTCCGAAATTGGTTGTCTTCTAGTTCTTCGATCCACAAAATTTTCAGTCCTCAAGTATTTTCACAAAGTAGATTTTCAAATTTAGATGCTTCAAAACTAAACATAGAAGAAATATTTCACATTATTATACCTAACTAAAATAGGAAATATTAAAAATATAATTTTGAAGAATCACCGAAAACCAAACTTAGTTCTGCAACTTGATTGAAATGAATCTATAAAAATGAATGATTTTAGTAAATTATCTTTATAATGTATGTCAGAACATAGCCTAGCTTGGATATAAAATGAGTTGAACAAAGCATTGAAGATGGTTGGTGAATATGTTGGAAATTAAAATTCTTGATTTAACATAGAGAAATGATAGCTTAAGAAGATATCCCATAGTACCGTATAGGTAGTTCATTTTCCAAATTTCAAGTCGATTTTTTTTAACTGAACCTAATTAGGCTACTGTCTATTCTTTCATATCCGTGTCCTGTTAGCTAGTGCTGGGTCTGGATATGATTAATGTCTCTCCATCCTTCTCAACCTTTCGCCATCTGTATCCTCTCTTCTTTATTGTTTCTTTCATCGTCGTCGCGGTCCTATTCTCAAGTCGTTCAAAGTACAGGGTGTTTATGATTATGTGTTATAAGTGTTCTATGTGCCCTCCTTTTGAGGTTCGGACGACACCTAGACGGTAGCAAAATTCATCGCAGACTGTTCGCAAGATGTGTTTTCGGACTGTTAGCTACTGCATCAGTTATCCTGGTTTTTAGCTTCTCAATATCAAGTGCTGAAGGAGGAACATAAACACGAGCTTTAACGTTGTTCCTCCCTTAGCACTTTATATTGAGGAGCTGAAAACAAGGATAACTGATGCAGTAGCTATAGTCCGAGAAGACATTTTGCGAATTTGGCTACGAATTTGTCTAGATGTCATCCGAGCCTCAAAAGGACGACACATAGAACATTTATAATACATCATCATAAACTTGATACTTCTGTGAGTAATTTAATGTAAAATTGGTTTGTGTCCACCATTTTAAAAATAAATATAACTGTTTAAAATTGGGTCATTCTTTTTGAAACACCCGGTATTCTGTAATCCATTCTTTTGTTTGGTGTTTTCAATATTCCTATCAGCTAATTCAGTCCGGTTCCAATTGACTTGCTAGGCCTGACGTAGCTACATGGGAGAACTTTAGGGTAGCCGTTCACTGGAACCGTATTCAACCGATCCGTTCGGCCGTTGGATCGGACGAATCTGCCGACCGTTAATTCGGCCGAATATGGTCGTCTATTGGAACCGTTTTTCAGTCTAGTTGGAGATTATTGAATTAACTACTATCATAGCCACCAACATTTTTCGTAAAACAACAATTATATTGAGATTTTGAAAATTGAATAACCACTAAATTAGTTATTCATTACAATAATCTTACCTCCAGATCCTATTTGCTCAGCAATCTTTGTCCACAGACTCCTATGATATATTTTGTCTCGCATATCCCACAATGGAACATGCTCTTGAACCAAACGTATCAATAATAAGAAAACAAAGATATTGTCAAATTTCACAATTTGACAAATTTAAAAATTTTATTAAAAAACTTTAAAAACAGAACAAAACTTTTCATTGTCCATCGTTACAACTTTATAAAACAGAACAACATAAAAAACAAACAAGACTGTGAAACAATTTAAGGTTAGGAACACTTTGTTGTCTCAGCTCGACTAGTTAGTTCGGCCGGATAGAGCCGGAAAATCCCATTCAATTCGGATCGAAAAATTGATAGGCTGTATGTACGTACCTGTTGCAATAGGCTGTATCTACCTGTTGCAATGGACGAGAATTTATACCTTTCTTTGTTGGGGGATCGTTCGGACGATTTCGGTAGTTTTCGGCAGATGCTAGTTCGGACGAAGTCGGTTCCAGTGGACGGCCCACCTTATGGTCTGGCCCCTATCCATCTACCTGTCCGGCTAGGGTAGGCGGAGGTAGGTAGTTTAACTACCGCCTGCTACCGATCTTTGGGTCATTGGGACACAAAAGTCCCACCACTAGATACAAGGTATTGTACTCCCTAGGTGGAGACTACGGTCTATTATTACTGTTTATTGGCCGGGTAAGTGTGTTAGAACGGCACAGTAAGAGAGTCTGACTACCAGCGTTACATAGCTTCACGAAAAAGAAATACTAGGACTATATCGGCTTTAGTTTAAAGTGAAATTTGGAACTTAAAGCGATGTTATTGCAATCCTTGTCTATAGGTGTGTACAGATATACGCGCCGTGAACATGAGCAATTCACTTTTAATCAGCTGACTGTATCTATTTTAACAGAAACGGTAAGATAAATATATAAAAAGCTTGACATCAGCTGATTAAAAGTGAATTGCTCATGTTCGCGGCGCGTATATCTGTACGCACCTTATCATCCAACAAAGCAGATAGCGCTATCTTTTTCTCGCTTTGCTCTGTTGCCAGATCGTCTTTTAACAATGTAGAATTAATAATTTATTAACAGAATATTTCATCTGAATCATGAAAATTCATTATGAAATTATTGAAAATTATAATTTCTTGCTGGATAAAATATAATTATTGAATGTTTTAAACGAGAATGAAGAAGAATTGATATTACATCAATAAACCTGTATCAGCTACCGTGTATTAATAGAAGGCATTGACTAGTAGGAGGATTGGCAACGTTGTTCTATTTTCTTCCACTGCCATTATAACGTGGACCTCACTATAGGACTATATCGGTTTTAGTTGACAGTGAAATTTGGAACATAAACGCGCTTATATCATTGGATATTGTCTTATATTATGAACATATACTTTATTATTTTGTCGCTTATTATTTATCAATAATTCTAAAAGCTGAGATCTTTACTTTTCTATGATTTGTCTTCATTCTCATAAGTAGGCTATAGAATACTCAATTGTATTTGGAATTCGCTCCTCACTCACAGGCATTTGCCCATATGAGGAGCCTTCTTCACATTTTATATTATATGTTGTAAAAGAAGAAGAAATAAATCAATTTCAGAGTATAGCCTAGTATAGAACGCTTAAAAACGCTCAATACTTTATAGTACACCGTGATTCAAAAAGAATACCTCAACTTTGAAAATCTGTATTTAATCAAGGAAACATAATAGAAACTTGGGTTGTAAATCAAAATGAAGAGTATTAAGATAAGTTTTCCCCCACTAGAAAACAAGTTCACAAATTTAATGTTCAATGTGACCCCCTCCAGACACTCGAGTGATATCAATACGATACTCGAACTCGTTGCACACCCACAGTAGCATATCGGGCGTAACAGTTTGTATAGCTGCTGTTATTTCTTGTTTGAGCTCCTCAATGTTAGCTGGTAGAGGCGGTCGATACACCTTATCTTTAACGTACCCCCTTAGGGGTGAGGTCAGGGCTTCTTGGAGGCCAGTGATGAAGTGCTCTGTCTCAAGCTGCTTGGCGGCCGATCCATCGCCTCGGATAGTTTTCATTCAAATAGGCACGGACAGATGAGTGCCAATGGGGTGGTGCTCCAAATAAGGAAATAAAGAAAACTTCAGAGCTTCCTCGAATCGATGACAGATAGTGCTCCACTCTCCGTTTATTCTTTGCAGAGTTATCAATTTTCAAAGTTGTGGTAATCCTTTCGAATCACGGTGTATATGGACCAAACTACATTGAGCGTTTTTAGGCGTTCTTTGAGTCAGGAAGCTCTCAGGTAGGCTTATTAAGTTGCCCCTGAGAAAACGTCGTAACAAACTCTATTAAACCCTTGATAAGGTCTTCCCTTAGTCTATGGCTATGTGCTTAATACATTATCAAGCATTTTCATTTTTCCTTACAAACTCTTATCAGTTTAGCACTTTATGTATCCAAGCCAGCGTACAAACCTAGGCTTAGCTGGCATTGTCAGATTGAAAACGAGTTAGTTTTAGTTTAAGGGCCGTTTGCACAGTGTAAATCTACTTAAATCTACCACGGTCTTCCTTGTTTATTAGACATCTCTCGAAAGCAAAATATCTCAGTTATGTATAATTAAAAATATGTTTCCTAATCAAAGACCACTGTTGAAAGTTGTCTTATTTTCTATCTAGTGGTTTATTCAATCAAATACTGGATTGGCAGTTGCTTTACTCAAGCAAAACCGTTCAGAAAATTCTGTATCATCCCAGAAATTTAAATCATTCGTTTTTGCCCAATTTTTCTCAGTTTTAAAATTTCTTCGCAGTCATCTTTATCAATAGCATTAAAAACTTCTATCAATTCCTCCATTATAATTATTTTTACATTCAAATAATGATTCACTATAATTATCGTCTACAGAAGCATTAAAAACAGCCGTCGAAAAATAATTTACTATCAGCTGTTTCCCCATCGAATCTTTACAGATGTCAAGTTAATCCAAATTATTTGGTTTAAACCTCCTGCTTTAGAGGTTTAAACTTTCCCAGAGTTTAAACTCAATACAGAGTTTAAACTGATACTGTGCAAACGGAATTTTAGTTTAAACAAAAAAATTCAATTCAATTTTCAATTCAAAAAATAATTTATTCCGCACAACATAATATTATTACAAAAAATTGTACCATCTAACAATACAAAAAAATACTGATGAAAATTATATGTTTTGCTTCAGATGACAAAAACATAAAGCGAAATAAATATGAGCACACCTAGGCATAAGCCCTATTGGAGTGCACTTCTCTTAAAATAAAATAAATTTAAAGACTAGAGTAGTAGGACCGCTACGCTCTACACATGAAATAAACTTTATTTATGTGAAAATAATTAATTATAAATTTACCAGTGTTACGGTCTTCATAATGCGTATTATACAGGTCTTCATAATCTATTATAACAATTGTAATGTTATTGAATGAATTTCCATTGATTTTCATGGAAAAAATTAAGTTAAATGGAAAAAATAATATAGTAAAATAAATAAAAATATTCAAAAATGTTTTAGTGGACAGCGAATTAAATTATGAAAACAGAAAGACAGGGAAAAAACCACTGACTCAAGAATAAGATTATACTGCCTAATATTTATACTAATGTACAATCCTCAAAAAAGATTCACAGTCATTCAATGTGAACAGATAGAACTTCAAACTTTTAAGAAATATATTGAATGGGACTGAGGTATTAAATTTTCTTGAAATTAAATTAAACATTCTAGGTGCATTGAAAGAAAATGAATGTTGAAAAATTGTTAAATTAGATTGGGGAACTTGAACTAAAACCCGTCTGAAGTCATATCTGATATCCCGAGTAAGATTTGCATTGAGGCTTCTTAGAAAGAATAGCTTTAGTACTTTGAAAACATAGAGATTTCTGATTGGAAGTATCTTAAGCTGAAAAAACAGTGGCCAAGAATGATCAGTTCTGAGTGATCTGGTAATTATACGTATAAATGATTTTTGAAAAATAATTATGGGATTCAGTGTTGTGACATAGGTTCCACCCCACAAAACAATACCATAGCTCATACGAGAGTTAATAAGTGCATGGTAAGCATTCAATAATACACGTGTAGGACACAAATCCCGTAGCATGTAAAAGCTCCTTATTCCTCTACAAAACTCCTTTTTCAATTTCGCCACATGATTTTTCCAAGACAATAAAGAGTCGATAACTAAACCTAAGTATTTAAAAGTATTCACAATGTTAATTGTTAGACAGTTACAGTTATTAACAACAGAGCAGGAATAGCTATGATAACACAGATCTGTATCAAAAAATAAATTTCCCCTCAAGTTAAAGATCATGTACTTAGTTTTTTCACTTAAAACCATGAAATTTTTGCTGAACCAATAATTCAAGACTCTTAAATCAGCGCTCATTCTTGTGTATATTGTATTGCATGCTACATCTGAATATGTGAGTGCAGTATCATCTGCAAAAGCAGTCAACCTTCCATTCAATTTTGCATCACATAAATCATTTATATAAACAAGAAATAGAATAGGTCCCAAGACTGAACCTTGGGGCACACCATAATCTATATTCTTGAAACTACTGTAGCATCCCCCTACCCTCACACACTGCTTTCTGTTTCGAAGATAGCTATGAAACCACTTGTATGGTAAGCCTCGTACCCCAGCTGCATATAACTTATTTAATAAAATTGAATGATCCACTGTATCAAAGGCTTTTGTGATATCTAGATATAATGCTGAACATTTTTTACCCTCATTTATACTCTCATAGATATCCTCAAAAAATGAAACTAAAGCATCTTCGGTACTCAGGCCCTCTCTGAAACCAAATTGATTTTTACTAAAATAATCTATTTTTTTGAAAAAACCTATCAATCTAATTTTTATAATCTTTTCAAAAATCTTGGTGAAAACTGACAATAGAGATATTGGACGGTAACAATTTGGTTTCTCTCTGCTGCCCTGTTTGAAAAGTGGGATTACAATAGCAACCTTCAAGCAGTCAGGGAATTCACCACTCATCATGCTCCAATTAAAAAGCCTACTCAAAACACCAGCAATCTGAATGGAAATTCTCTTAACAATGTAACTGCTTATATTGTCAAACCCGGGAGCTTTATTGTTTTTCAAACCGGCTATTATCTTGAGAATTTCAGTTTCATTAGTGGGAATGAAAAACAAGGAATGCAAAATATTTTTATACTTGAAATGGGAATTAAATACTGCATTATTCTCTACATTAATAATTGAATGTCTTAACTGTTGCGGTATTTTAATGAAAAATGAATTAAACTCTGTAGCAATACGTTTTTTATCAGTGATTGTCTCTGAATTGATTTCTAAACTTATAACATCATGCTTTGATTCCCGATCTCCTATCAAGCTGTTTACTATTCTCCATTGAGTTTTTAAATTACCTGAGCAATTATCAAATTTTTTCAAGTAGTACTGCTCTTTTGCTTTTCTCAGATCGGATTTTAATTTATTTCTGAATGTTCTGTAATATTCTTTCAAATTTAAATCATGTGGTCTTGAAATCGTAAGTTTGTACAGTTTTTTCCTTCTATTGATTCCTTTAAATAAATAGTCAGAAATCCATGGAGTTAATTTATTATTGATAAAAACACTTTTTCGGGGTCTACTGCATTTACACTTATCTATTGAGTCTGATAATAGCTTGGTGAACGAAACGAAAGCAGCTGAGACGGAGTTCTTATCTAAGACGCTCTCCCATTGCAAACTTTGTAACTCTACTTTCAGTTGATCGAAATCAATCACAAGGCTGCTTCTTTCCGTGGCATCTTTAACGTGATAACGTTTTCTTATATCTAGCTCTAGACGTACCATTGAATGGTCAGTAATTCCAAGGTGCAGTACTATAGCATTGTAATCAACTAATTGTTTTATTTGGTTGAATCGGATGAAACAATGATCTAAACAACTCTGACTATCACCAACTATTCTTGTAGGCTCATTTATAAGGCAGTCTAATCCGTGGCTAGCCATCTGGCTAAGATAAGAATCAGCTACTCTATCATCAAGCAGTAAATTGCAATTTATATCTCCGGTGAAAATAATATTCTTTCCTTTTAGAGAAGCTATCATGCAATCGATATCATCGAGAAATTCCTGTATTGGAATACTATGTAAACGGTAAACTGCCAAAACAATGAATTCAATGTTATCATCACAACAACTAAGCTGCAAACAGTCGGCTGACCGCTTATCTGAGCTACCTAAAATGCTACATCTGTATTGTGATTTGGCGTAAACTATTACCCCTCCGGCTCGATAGTTATCATTACAACAACCATAAGCATTGTAACCATCAATTCGAAACAAGTTTATCTCATCGGTAGATATCCATACTTCAGTTAGTATTATAAAGTCCGGAGATATTTCAAAGTTATTTAATTCAACTAAAAACAAATCAAAGTTCTGCCTTAGGCTACGGATATTCTGATTTATAAAAACTAGAACATGATTAGAATCAGACATTGAAAGAATGTGACAAATTTATTATTACTGTAGAATGAACTGATACTAAGAACTTTGTTTTTATACTCATTCTGTGAGCTTGCCTTCTAGCAATAAAGACAGAGATTGATATTATTTCCAATTTAGTAATAGAGAGATTAAAAGAAATGTAAAACAATAAAGAGAATTGAATAATGTGAAAGAAATGAGCTTTTCTTATAATATCTATATATGTCTTTGAATAAAGAAACTAATAAAAAATACCTACAAGTAATGGGTACTTCGGTCTCACCGTGACAACAAAAGTAAGAGTAACGAAAACAAGAGTATAAAAAATAAAAATAAAAATATAGCTTATCAATTTAAAACAATGCAAAAAATAATAGAATAACATAAAAGTAACAAAAGGACTTACAAATCTTTCAGGTCTTCAATTTTCCTAACAGTTATCACATTTGATCCCTGTTTCTTTCTTAGAAAAATTTTACCACTTCTGACCCATAGATTTCAAAAACCCGATTTGGTTTAAGCTTTAGCTTGAACTTACACTGTGCAAACGGCCCTAAGAGTCTATGTGTTGTATGGAACCTTGTTATGTAATATATATTGTATTGTTTTCAATTTGATGAAATAAATTTGAATTTTGAAAGCATATTATAGGCTACAGTGAATTGTTTGATTTTGCAGCTTTGGTTCCTTGATGCCCTTGTGAAATCCGTTGATCCGAATTTTGAAAAAATTCCAACTGCAAAGCTAGCATGGTAATGGAAGCACAGCCGAGCCCCCGATCTGTGGGATGCGAGTTTGTGCGTCAGTACTACACGCTACTCAATCAGTCGCCAGAACATCTGCATCGGTAAGTTTCATCCATTGTACTAGTAGTTTTGTGAACAGTAGACCTCACGCAATATTCTCATCCACAAGTACCTGATTGAAACTATAGACCTTATGGAAATACAGCAATAGACTGGCTTCTGCAGATCTCCACACATCTGTGTAATTACTTGTCAGCTGATTTATGATGAATAATTTTATAGTTTGATTTTTACTCTAATATTGGCTTATGAAGGAGGCTCCTTTTTCCTTTCACATTATCCTTGAAATACAAAATTTCCAAAAAACCTTGTATATACGTCGACGCGCAATTAAAAAAGGAACATACCTGTCAAATTTCATGAATATCTATTACCGCGTTTCGCCGTAAATGCGCAACATATAAACATTAAGAGAAATGTCAAACCGTCGATTTGAATCTTAGACCTCACTTCGCTCGGTCAACTAGTAGTTCTGTGAACAGTAGACCCTCACGCAGTTATAAACACAGTCTCCTCTTATACTGTCCATCAGAGTAAATCCTGTCTGTATGTCGTGTCGGCGAGATATCGGTGAGAAAACGGCTAATGGTTGTTGGGGTTGGTGTATCAAAAATGCTAAAATCAAAAGCTAATCTCCTTCAAGACATACTGGCAACAGATCAGCCCCAGTTGAAAGCAGAGAAAGGTCGAGAGAAAATACTGTGTTTTTTTCAGTTATCAATATTGTATGCGTCATTGCAAGCAATTAATAGTCCACGCGACGGCTGATTTTTTACCAAGTTACAATGAGATATTAATTGCATGCGTCATTGCATGCAATTAATAATCCACTTTAAAGCTGATTTATGATGAATAATCCTAGTCTGATTTTAATGGTAATATTGTCGTTCAAAGGAGACTCCATTTCCTTTTGTATTATCCTTGAAAAAATTAAAAAAAAAACCTTTTATATACGTCGACGCGAAATTCAAAAAGGAACATACCTGTCAAATTTCATGCAAATCTATTGCCGTGTTTCGACGTAAATGCGGAACACATAAACATAGAAAGAAATGCAGAACCGTCGACTGGAATCTTAGACCTCACTTCGCTCGGTCAATTGGATTAGGATCACTATAGTGAGGTCTACAGTGGAGAAAGATGGGAGAACAGCCCATTCGCCTTCCACTACCTTCTATAGAGGGTTGCTGATAGCGGTATATCAGATTTAATTTACCGAGCGAAGTGAGGTCTAAGATTTAAGTCAACTGTTTTGCAATTCTCTTCAAGTTTATATTTATGTTTCGCATTTACGGCGAAACGCAACAATATATTTTCATTAAATTGGACAGATATGTTCCTTTTTGAATTTCGCGTCGACGTATTTAAAAGGTTTTATGAAATTTTGCATTTTAAGGATAATACAAAAACAAAAAGGAGTCTCCTTCGAACGCTAATAGTGTACCGTAAAAATCATACTATTTTATTAATCATGAATCTGCTGTCGAGTGGATTATCAATAATTGTATGCAATAACTCAATCTTTCTAAATTTAAAATTAATGTGTTTTGTTTCAATGTGAAAATTAGTGAAGAATTGGAAAGTCACACGTCACGTTTATTTGTACAATTTATTTTATGAAATTTGGATGAAAAGAAGTTTTGGACCGTAGTCTGTTTCTTTGTCCTTAAGTTGATTGTAAATGATGAATTAATTATTATCTCGATGAAACTTGGTGAAAAATCAGCTGTCGTGTGGACTATTAATTGCATGCGGTGAGGCATGCAATTGATTACTCGATGTAGCATAGTATTTTCTCCATACTTTTCTCTGCTTTCAACTCAGTAAGCTGTTGATAGTAGGAGCCTAGCATTATTGTTTACAACAAATTATAAGCATTGTCGATACACAATCCAAACACAGCCTAGTTGTTTACACACCGATATCTGGTAGATACGACAGGACCGGACATAACTCACTCTGATGGATAGTATTAAAGGAGGCTGTGGTTTATAACTGCGCGAGGTCTACAGTTCACAGAACTACTAGTATCAACTGTTCATTCTTGTTTGAAATAATAAATTATATTTTATTCACTAAGTGAATATATTTTTCAATTCATTTTTTAAACCTACTCTAGAACATGGTACGCCATAGTAGAATAGGTCAATTTCCACATAGAAAAAAACTAAACATGTAGAGGACACATTATAAGAATTTTTTTGTAACTAACTATTGTATGTAATTGTAATTTATCTAATATTTTCTGTAATTGATGTTGTAGTTTTAGTATTTTTTGGGGAAATAAACATTTATTTATTCATTTATTTAACCTATAAAATATTTTCTCAATTGAGATTCAATATTTTGTTTAGATTTAATAGCTTGTCATGCTTGGATTATCTATAATAACTAATCTCTTGATTATCCTTGATGAGCATAGATTTTATACGTACTGAAGAAGTTATGAATTTCTAGTATTAACTTTCAAGATTAAATGTATTTAATTCTATAAGAATTTAACAAATTCTATGACAATATTTTGATAACCTTTGATTGTAGAAATGTTCTTAGTATGCTTCAAGTCCAATGTCACATGAAAGTTGCTGATCTTGTAAAAGTGCTCGCCTCTATTAGCTATTCAATTGTTATCGTATTATTTATTTTGTTGTAATAATGTGCTGTGTAAACAAACTGTCGCGATAAGGATTTTCAAGCCATTAGATAAGGATTTATCAGTAATAGGCTTCAGTACTTGATGATAGAATCGACATTGGAGAAAGCTGTCTTCAAATTGAAGAAGTATTTATTCGTTTATCAATACAGGCACAAATATATACAACAAAAACAATAATACAAGAATTTGGAGAGGACAAAAGTCAGGGTGCCGGTTGCACAGCAGCCGTTTAAACTTTAACCGTGATTAATTCCACGGGAACCAATCAGAGAAGCCGTCTTATCAAAAAGGCATTCTCTGATTGGTTCTCGTGAAATTAATCACGGTTAAAATTTAACCGTCTGTTGTGCAACCGGGCCTAACTCCGAAATTGATTCTCTTCCAAGTTTTCATTGCAATGTTTGATTAACAGCAATTATTTGAAACGAGAATGAACAGTTAATATTACATCAATAAACCGGTATCAGGTACTCCCCATAGAAGGCATTGACAAGACTGAGGATCGGCAACGTTGTTCTACTATGTTTCTCCAATATTACTGTAGTGAGGTCTACGTTATTGTAATATCTCAAATAAGCACAGATCATCATCATCTGTACTAGTGAGGTCGACGCTATAATGGCAGTGTTTGATTAGCGATGGTATTGCTATCCTTTTCTATCATTCAACAAAGCGGATAGTGCTATCTTTTTCTCGCGTCGCTCTGTTGCCAACAGATCGTCTTTTAACAATGTATTATTAATAATTAACAAAACATTTCAACTTAATTGTGAAAATTCATTATGAAATTATTGAAAAATAGAACTCATTGCTTAATAAGATATAATGGATTATTTAAAACGAGAATGAACAATTAATATCCTACATTAATAAACCTGTATCAGCTACCGTCTAGAAGGCATTGACAAGACAGAGGAACGGTCTATTAACTGTTCATTCTCGTTTAAAATAATCAATTATATTCTTTCAAGCAAGAAATTATATTTATCAATAATTTCATAATGAATGAAGAAAGATAGGAGAACAATGTTGCCGATCCTTACTGTCTTGCCAATGCCTTCTAGACGGTAGCTGATACAGGTTTATTAATGTAGGATATTAATTGTTCATTCTCGTTTAAAATAATCCATTATATCTTATTAAGCAATGAGTTCTATTTTTCAATAATTTTATAATGAATTTTCATAATAAAGATGAAATATTTTGTAAATAAATGATCAGTTCTACATAGTTAAAAGACGATCTGGCAACAGAGCAAAGCAAGAAAGAGATAGCGCTATTCGCTTTGTTGAATGTTAGACAAGGATTGCAATACCATTGCTAATCCAACACTGCCATTATAACGTGGACCTCACTATAGACAACAAACTTTATCTACTAATGTCGGGGACCGAGCTTCGCTCTGGAGTACAAAAACATAAAACATCTATTACGAAAGAAGAAATTATAATAACATTCACACAGAAATGTTCTATCTAATCACAATAAATTGAGATTAATTCTCAGAGGAATGCAAAAATTTCCCTCACAAAGGCCCAGTTGCACAAAAGCCGGTTAAATTTTAATCCTGATTAACTTCACGTGAACCAAATCAGTGAAGACCATTTCAAAAAGATGGATCTACTGGAATTAATCTGGATTGAAAATAACCCGGCTTTTTTGCAACCGGCACTAAGTACCTGATTGAATGATTACAAAAGTTCAACAGCTGAGTCATAATATTGACATAGTCCCTCCCACACACATAAACTCGCTCACCCACTTCCATCACCAACAGACGACGAAATAATTATTATCCGCTGTTTTTCCTAGGATGAATAATAACTATCCTTTTAATGTTCTTCAGCGAGTTTTCCCAGGGATGAGACCTAGTGCAATCGAATCTTTATATTATAAACCTACTATGTTCTGAATTTCGTGAGAATCGTTGAAGCCGTTTTCGAGAGCCGGTGAAATACGAACATATAAACAGAAGTTGCTCGTTTAATAGTATAGGAACCTCAATTGTAGTGAAAACAGTTACTCGACCAAGTAAGTAGAGTAGAGTTAGCTCGGTAGAGTTAGTATGCCAGGTACTTGACTCCTAACTCTACTAGTAAAAACTTAGAACTTTGAAGTACTATTTATACTATAAAATAATAATTTTTATTGCATTTGTGTTGCATTTGCAGATTCTACAGCAACAACTCGTTCTACGTGCATGACGGGGCTGACGACCGGGACCCTGACCTGAGTCCGGCGATCGGTCAGAAGCAGATTCATCAGCGCATCGAGCAGCTCAACTTCAAGGACTGTCACGCCAAGATCAACCAGGTCGACTCGCAGGCCACCCTCGGCAATGGCGTTGTTGTTCAGGTAGGCCTAACTAAGCTCTAGCCTTCATTTTCACAATAAACCATCTTAAGCCCGGTCAAGACGCTCAAGTTTAGCTTCAGTCTTTTGCTCAAGCAAAAGTCGGAGCATGTAAGTCGTTTCGTCTGGACGGTAAAACGGATCGGACGGTCTTCAAGCTTAAGTAGGCAAACTTAAAATTAATGTATCGGCCGGAAATCTTTTTCCATCAAACCGTCCGTCTTTTGCCTATCCACCAAAACCTAAATCGCGTAAAAATGGAGATAGAGAAATTTTGATTTCAGATTCGGATTCAGCGCCCTCAAATTAATAAAATGCCTCGCGAGTACTCGAAAATAAGCGAGTTTTTTTATCGATTTCATGTAACGCTTTTTTCTTTCTTGATTCTCATGATGCTCTCAGAATTTGATGTTGATATTATGAGTTTAAAGTGCGAGATAAATTACTTTTAACACGGCTCTTTCTCGAAGACGGAGAGGTCCGATGCTCTATCCTCCACTAATCACTCCCACTACCTAGCAGCATTCTCCTTCTTTTGTGTCTGAGTGAGAGAGCTTTGTAACGCGACGCGGCAACACTCCCTTCCATCTATTGCTGGCAATGTTCCAAGAAGTGTACTGGTCAGCAGGTATATTGGTTTGTGTATGTTACGGAGATGTGCTCATCACAAGAACATGAAACAAAATGACACGGCGCATCCAATTGTGCGCAGGATGTCCGTCTGTGTCTACGCTACAAACTGTGGAGGGAGAAATGGGTTTCTCCTCTTCATGTTAAAAGTAATTTATCTCGCACTTTAGTTGTATCGACAATAATTATTAATATTGAAAATAATTATTAGCATTAGAATGCTAATAATTTCAACTATGCTAATATCATTAAAGCTTACCGAGTTGAAAGCAGAGAAAAGTCGGGAGAAAAAATAATAAGCTACATCGAGTTATCAATATTGCATGCCTCTTTGATTGCAATTAATAGTGCACACGACAGCTGATTTTTTTACCAAATTACAATGGGATATTAATTGCATGCAAGTAATAATGCACTCGACAGCTGATTTATGATGTCTATAGTCTGATTTTTATGGTAATATTGGCGTTCGAAAGAGACTTCTTTTCCTTTTGTATTATCCTTAAAATACAAATTTCAAAAAACCTTGTATGTACGTCGACGCGCAATTTAAAGAGGAACATAACATACCTCACCTGTCAAATTTAATGAAAATCTATTGCCGCGTTTCACCGTAAATGAGGAACCAACATATAAACAAAATTATAAACATATTTTCAGATTCATCTTGCAATTCTTGAAGCAATGCAACGAGAGAAAATTTGTGTCTTTTTAACAACCAGTCCCTACTCCAACGTGAACTATGAACTCTACCTTTCTTCCTATTTTTTACACAGAAAACAAAAGTTGCCAAGAGTACTAGCTCTTCCATTGTTGATGACGAACTGAGCTTGTGAGCACAAAAATAGGAAAACGGACTACATAAGACGGATGCGTGTGGACGCAATTTTACATCCGTCTTTTGATTGAATCAAACGATCCGTCTTTTGCTTGAGCGAAAGACTGATGGCAAACTTGAGCGTCTGTACCCGGCTTTAGACAGTGTACAGACCCGAAAGTGAGCATTCACGGTAGCATCACTCTAGGAGTGAACCCATGAGGTTATGTACAGTACTAGGCGTCCTGTAGCTTTGCCTCTGTGATTTTGAAACGGCCAATTGGCAAGGTATGGTTCGCGGGGTACTAGTAGTTCGGTGAACAGAAGACCTCGCGGAGTTATAGACCACAGCCTCCTCTTCTACTGTCCATGAGAGTGAATCCTGTCTGTATGTCGTGTCGGCGAGATATCGGTGTGAAAACGGCTAATGGCTGTTGGAATTGGTGTATCAAAAATTCTAACATCAAAAGCTAATTTCCTTCAATACATTTCCTTCAACAGGTCAGCCCGAGTCGAGAGAAAATACTAGTAGTTCTGTGAACAGTAGACCTCACGCAGTATTCTCATCCACAAGTACCTGATTGAAACTATAGACCTTATGAAAATACAGCAATAGACTGGCTTCTCCACACATCTGTGTAATCACATGACAGCTGATTTATGATGAATAGTTCTATAGTCTGATTTTTACTCTAATATTGGCGTATGGAGGAGGCTCCTTTTTCCTTTAAAATTATCCTTGAAATGCAAAATTTCCAAAAACCTTGTATATACGTCGACGCGCAATTAAAAAAGGAACATACCTGTCAAATTTCATTAAAATCTATTACTGCGTTTCGCCGTAAATGCGCAACATATAAACATTTGAACATTTAAACATTAAGAGAAATGCCAAAATCGTCGACTTGAATCTTAGACCTCACTTCGCTCGGTCAACTATGCTACTTTCAGTTATTAATTGCATGCGTCATTGCATGCAATTAATAGTGCATAAAAATTGCAAGCAATGACGCATGCAATAATAGTTTTCACGTTACCTGATTTTTTTACCAAGCTACATTGAGATATATAATTCAGGGTGGCCACCTACCGGGAAAACCGGGAGAACCTTGAATTCCTTTTGAATTTAATTGCATGCGTCATTGCATGCAAATAATAGTGCATAAAAATTGCAAGCAATGACGCATGCAATTGATAGTTTTCACGTTAGCTGATTTTTTTACCAAGCTACATTGAGATTCAGGGTGGCAACCTACCGGTAAAACCGGGAGAACCTTGAATTCCTTTTGATTTTTTCCAATTACTCATGCATTTTTCATAAATTTTAATTAATTTACTAAAGAACTGTACAGTAACAATAAACTCAAATAAAAAACACTATTATGGCTAGCAAATATCTAAAAACATCGGCTATGGTCTAAGGAGGTAACAACTAGTCGGGGGGACACTCTGACGCTGCGGTGCGAGGTGTCAAGTTGTCGTTTACGGTCATTACTAGTTGGCACCTACGGTCCAGTAGGTGTCAAGTAGTCGGGGGGACACTGACGCGAGGGTGCGAGGTGTCAAGTTGTCGTTTACGGTCATGACTAGTTGGCACCTTTGGTCCAGTAGGTAACAAGTAGTCGGGGGGACAACTTGACGGCAATGGTATATTTTTACGAGGGTACAAGTAGTCGCTTAAGGCCAAAATGACCAGGTGTCAGGTAGTCGGGGTGACACCTAGACGGCGACCATATATAACTTGACCAGTTAGTAGTATAGATTCTATTAAATCAGTGGTCATCAAACAGTCGATCGCGAGCTACCGGTAGCTCGTGGGGTAGTTTTTGGTAGCTCACAGAAATGCTCGTGCAAAAGAATGTCGTCCAGTTTAATATATACACTTTCCCAGTCTGAAGAAAATCATTGACGAGAAAAATCCTCCACAGCACCGCAGCAATAACCAAGAATACGTTACAATTCTTTTAGTCTTGAGACAACAGTTTCATCAACGATTTCAAGATTTTAAAAGCATTTCAAATAGGGTACAATTCATCAACTCTCTTCTGTAGAAATCTATTCAGAAGATTTTGCAGCTTGTGTTGTAAAAAAATTTGGTGGAGATCAGGCTCCAGTTAAAATGGAATTTGTGGATTTTCAAAATGATCTGTCTGCCAGATCACTTTCTACAACTGGAAATATTTGGCCTCAAGTCCCCAAAGAAAAATATCCATATCTTATTTAAATTGCATTGAGGTTGAAAGCTATGTTCAACTCTATCTACTTGTGTGAAGCATCTTTTTCAAGTATGAAATTGAAATACATAAAAAATCGATATATAGGAACAGACTGACTGATGAACAATGTTATTGTACAACTGCATCAGAATGGCCGCTACAACGTACACTCCAAACATCAAGAAAATACTTGATGACCAAAAATAGTTCTACTGCTCTCATTGAAATGTACATTTCAACTTTTGTTATACTTTTTTCTATGAGATAAGTAGATTTCAACATTAGAAATGTATCTTTATAGGCAATAAAAGTGTGAAAATTTCATTTTGCGTACCATACTTTCTTCAGTCCAATATTCCTTGGTAGCTCACTAGAAGATTTATAAATGCTATTCTAGCTCACAGGTTCATAAGTTTGGCGACCATTGTATTAGATCAAAGAAACTTGATGTTTGCAATTTTTGCGTTGTAGGTTTCTGGCGAGTTGTCGAACGGAGGTCAACCGATGAGACGTTTCACGCAGACGTTTGTGCTGGCCTCCCAGAGTCCAACCAAGTATTACGTGCACAACGACATCTTCAGGTATCAGGATGTGTTCTTCGATGAGGAGGGTGAACAAGGCTCAGGACGATCGGAGACCGAGGAGGATCAAATTGAGCAGGAGCATAACCAAGTGGCTGACATGCAATCTCAGGTAATTCAGAACGAAATTTAATAGAAATTTCATTTCTGAAATTCACCATTGATCCCAAACTCTCTTGGAATTCTCACATGAAAGGCTTGTGCAAGAGATTGACAAGAGTTACTCACCTGTTAAGGCTGTGCAAAGGCTAAAAATAAACTTTCTACTCGTGATATTTTTCAAAGTTTTTCGATTTGTATATCATCAAGCTATCAAAATGAGAAAGTTTTCTCAGGAAAACATTTTTTTCCGAACATTACTTTTTGAGGTATGAGCGACTGAAGTTTGAATTTTTGGGACAGAACATTTCAAATTCGGTACGATATAAATCCATGAGATTCAGAGGATGGATTCTTCATGGTATTGTTGATCTAGTAAAAGAAAAAATCTCTAAAAATATCGATTTTTGAGAGAGTTATTCGATTTACCAAAAATAACTCAACTAAAAGTTTGGTTATTTTTAGTAAATTGAATAACTATCTTAAAAATTGATATTTTCAGAAAATTTTTGTTTCACTAAATCAACAATACCATGAAGAATCCATCCTCTGATTCTCATGGATTTATATCGTACCGAATTTGAAATGTTCTGTCCCAAAAATTTAAACTTCAGGCGCTCATATCTCAAAAAGTAATGATCAGAAAAAAAATGTTTTCCTGAGAAAACTTTTTTCATTTTGATAGCTTGATGATATACAAATCGAAAAACTTTGAAAAATATCACGAGTAGAAAGCTTATTTTCAGCCTTTGCACAGCCTTAAGCATTTGCTACAAGTAAACCCGTTCTATGGATTCCATTAGGTTTTTGAATTAACAGTGGACGACTTGCCGTCTTGACCTATCAAGTTCTATTGTTGATCAACAACTGTTAAACATTTCATTTTGACGCATAGCAGTCTCAGTTTAGAAAAAGTGATCAAAACTAATGTTTTACTTTCCTTGCCCTATTACCATAGGTAAGGAAAGTATTGTTTTCTGAAAAAATTAAGGTACCCCAATTTCTATACGTTCCAAGGGGACGAGTCCAAAAAAGTGTTTTTTTTTTTATTTTTTTTTAGATTACGTCCTAAAGACTCCAGTCATGGAGTATAAGACAAGTCATGTTATTACAGGTTTGAAAGGAATTCTTGTACACTATAAAAAGCTTTATCAACTAAATATTTTTTCATTTGTTTTTTGAAAATCTTCAAATCATCATTACTTTTCAAGATTTGAGGTAGCTTGTTATAAAATTTCCTACCAATATAATCTGGTTTTTGTTCAAATAACCTACTATTGTGACCCATTATATGATAATCTGCTCTGTTTCGCGTATTATACTCATGAACATCTGAATTCTGGATCACACCACTCGTTTTCACATGCATTACAACTTCATATACATACAAAGATGGAACAGTTAATAGACCAAGCTTTTTA
This sequence comes from Nilaparvata lugens, assembly GCF_014356525.2. NCBI lineage: Eukaryota > Metazoa > Arthropoda > Insecta > Hemiptera > Delphacidae > Nilaparvata > Nilaparvata lugens. The sequence continues at coordinate 3,313,709 of NC_052505.1, forward strand.
AATAAAGGCCTACAAGAGTCTAACCTATTCACTTTCTCTATACATCTGAGTGCCTTCTTTTGAATCTTAAACACTCTGTCCATATTTTGTTGAGATGAATTACCCCATACTAAAATAGCATACCTAATATGAGATAGTATAAGTCCATGGTAAGCAGTTAACAGTAGTTTTTTATCATTCAGCCTAGCAAGCTGCCGCAGGACAAATACCCCAGATGATATCTTATTACATATCCTCTCAATGTAAGGATGCCATGTTAATTTCCTGTCCAATAAAATTCCCAAGAATGCTACTTTCTCTTCTTGGTCTAATTCATTTTCCTCTACAAACACATTTATTTCTCTATCCTCTACTGAATTATATTTACTTTTGAATTGTAGGAATTGACATTTCTTACTATTTATTGTTAATTGCCTTTGCTTCAAGAATTGGACAATTGGCCACACCAGATTTTTTATAGTATGATGCATTGTCGAAGTACATAACCAGTTAATTGAGGGGGATTTCTGTTGTAGCCGTGAAGTGATTGAGTGTGTTGTAATGTAGTACTCACTGCTTCCTCTGCTTTGCAGCAACAACAGAACCAGCTGACCAACAGCTACTACGGCGGAGGCGGCAATGTGCCGACTGCCACTGTGAATGGAGGCGGCGCTCACCACGACGAGGTGCCACCCCCGGTCACACCTGCCGCCCCCGCGCCTCATGGACTGCCGCCCCCAACACTCATTCAGCCAATGCCGCAGCCGGCCTATATGCCGCAGCCTGTCGACTATATGGTAAGCAGCACCTCTACTCTTTCATTTTGTTTGTGATTGTCCCACCATTAAAAAAGTCAATAATACTAAGTATTTGGGAATTATAATTGATGAAAACCTTAAATGGGATGTTCATATTAAATACATATGTAGAAAACTTAGATATTTATCTTTTAAATTTTACCAATCTGAGTAGATTTTTGCCCACACCTATCTCTATCAGAGTTCCCAGTGTCGCTCTGGGCCGGCTAAACTCAGTCGGCGACTGGGGAGGGCCGCGGCAGGGGACGGGAGTCTTGGTGGGACGTCCGTCAACCACCCTCGCTCGGGTTGGGGGTTGAAACAGGGTTTTGAGTGCTTTGGAGGAATGTTTCCCTCTTTTAGGAAAGAGGGGCCGTGCTTTCGCACTGCCAAACAGGGTTGGTCGCGGAAAGAAGGGAACAGGAACCTTGCAGTGTTAGTCGTGAGAAGGGCTTCGTGTCGGGACTAAGTCTTAGTCCTCGGGCACCGGGTGTCTTCCCGGGGTCCGGGTTGGTTGCGGAGCTCTGGTAAAGGCTTTCCCTGGCCTTCCCAGAGGTCCTCTTCCGGTTCCGCACTGGTTTAGTGCGCTGCGGCGGCCCGCGCTCTGGACTTTCCTAAGTCCGACTTGCCGGGCACCAGCTGTCCTCCTGGGGTCCGGATCGGCCGCGGAGTAGCGGGAAAGGCTTTTCCTGGCCTTCCCAGACGTCCTCTTGCGATCCCGCACTGGGCTAGTGCGCTGCGGCGGCCAGCACTCTGGACTTTCCTAAGTCCTACTGGCCGGGCACCAGCTGTCCTCCTGGGGTCCGGATCGGCCGCGGAGTTGCGGGAAAGGCTTTTCCTGGCCTTCCCAGACGTCCTCTTGCGATCCCGCACTGGACTAGTGCGCTGCGGCGGCCAGCACTCTGGACTTTCCTAAGTCCTACTGGCCGGGCACCAGCTGTCCTCCTGGGGTCCGGATCGGCCGCGGAGTTGCGGGAAAGGCTTTTCCTGGCCTTCCCAGACGTCCTCTTGCGATCCCGCACTGGACTAGTACGCTGCGGCGGCCAGCACTCTGGACTTTCCTAAGTCCTACTGGCCGGGCACCAGCTGTCCTCCTGGGGTCCGGATCGGCTGCGGAGTTGCGGGAAAGGCTTTTCCTGGCCTTCCCAGACGTCCTCTTGCGATCCCGCACTGGACTAGTGCGCTGCGGCGGCCAGCACTCTGGACTTTCCTAAGTCCTACTGCCGGGCACCAGCTGTCCTCCTGGGGTCCGGATCGGCCGCGGAGTTGCGGGAAAGGCTTTTCCACACCTTCCCAGATGTCCTTTCTCGCCTCGATGTCCCACTGGTGGCCTACCAATGGGGAGTCAGGTTTCGACCAAACCTGACGTGTTGTCGTTGGTCGAAACTGGCAACCCGTCGTCCAAACAGGTTAAATGTCGTTCAACACTCGCCCAAACGAGTGTAGAGCAGTGGAGTTCACTGTGTGAGAGGCTAATCGAATTTAGCCTCGATACAACTCCCGGTCGCTGAAGAAATCGGAGTTCACTTAGTACTGGTGTACTGTGACGTTGCTAGCTGCTCGCTGCTTCCTTCTCACCTCTCTCGACCGCTCGACTTGGCTCTCCGAACTCGACTGCCTCCTGCTAGCCTTTCTCGAGCCTCCCTCAGTGACCGGGAGGGAGGGGAGAGAGGATGCGCAGCACCGCTGAGCGGTAGGCCAGTGGCTGGCTTGAACGTTGACCCCTCAGATTCTATGAAAGATAGCTGAGCGTCAAATAAACAAGCCCTAAATTCAATTCCTTTCTCTAGTTACGATATACATCGTGACACACTGTTCCTACTAAGGGAAGGGGGGGAAAAGAGAGGGGGAGGAGAGGGGGGGGGTTGAGGATGGAAGGGGTAAACGGCAGACAGAATGTCCCAAATGCCTGAGTACATTCTGCCGCCTCTCCGCCGGTCAACATAGACCGAACATAAACTGGGCGCCAGGTTGGTTCCTCGCCAACCGGTGGTGATGCGTCGGCACCATCCGAAGAAATGAGCAAGCTACCCGGCCAGATCCTAGGCCTAGCTTCAGGAAAGATCTTGAAGACCTGCGCCGTGCTTTCGCACTGCGCTGAGACGCCGTGTTCGCACACTGCAAGAGACCGCCGTGCTTCCGCACTGCGATGGGGGACGCCGTGCTTTCGCACTGCAAGAAGCGCCGTGCTTTCGCACTGCAAAGGACCGCCGTGCTTCCGCACTGCAATGGGGGACGCCGTGTTTGCACACTGCAAGAGGCCGCCGTGCTTCCGCACTGCGATGGGGGACGCCGTGCTTTCGCACTGCAAGAAGCGCCGTGCTTTCGCACTGGAAAGGACCGCCGTGCTTCCGCACTGGGATGGGGGACGCCGTGCTTTCGCACTGCAAGAAGCGCTGTGCTTTCGCACTGCAAAGGACCGCCGTGCTTCCGCACTGCAATGGGGGACGCCGTGTTTGCACACTGCAAGAGGCTGCCGTGCTTCCGCACTGCGATGGGGGACGCCGTGCTTTCGCACTGCAAGAAGCGCCGTGCTTTCGCACTGCAAAGGACCGCCGTGCTTCCGCACTGCAATGGGGGACGCCGTGTTTGCACACTGCAAGAGGCCGCCGTGCTTCCGCACTGCGTGTGCCGGGCTTTCGCCCTGCATGGCCGTGTTTCCACACTGCCTTGCTTCGCCGTGCTTGCGCACTCCATGTGCCGGGCTTTCGCCCTGCATGGCCGTGTTTTCACACTGCCTTGCTTCGCCGTGCTTGCGCACTGCATGTGCCGGGCTTTCGCCCTGCATGGCCGTGTTTTCACACTGCCTTGCTTCGCCGTGCTTGCGCACTGCATGTGCCGGGCTTTCGCCCTGCATGGCCGTGTTTTCACACTGCCTTGCTTCGCCGTGCTTGCGCACTGCATGTGCCGGGCTTTCGCCCTGCATGGCCGTGTTTTCACACTGCCTTGCTTCCAGCGTCAGACAGCTGGGATGAATCTCTAAGACGACCAGGAACTCGTCGTGGTCTCAGCAATAGTCAGCTGAGATACAGCTCCAATAATCCCAGGAGCTCGTCGAGGAAGTAGACTCAAGTTGCAGTCTCCATCCTCAAGAAGAAACGTGATACACAACAATGTAACACTTCACAGGAGGCAGAAGTTGATAGAGGTGAATTGGAGTCCAGGGAAATTACCAAGTGTCAGAGTGATGGATACTCTCAGTTAGTTCAGTGTATCAGCAGCTTATTGTTCACAATAAAATATGAGAGATGATAATATGATGAGGAATACTGAATTATATGATTGACATGAAGCCACTAGTTGTGATGTTACACCACATATTTCGATTTTATATCACAATTAAATGTGGTCGAAATAATAATTAATTTTCGATCTGTTATGAGGATCTCAGCCTTCTCACTATATCACAATAATAAAATCGAAAATATAAACTTCAACTCAATATTCCACTTCTCACTGTTCATTTCAATAACGAAATCAATCACATGATTTACTTATGCAAAGTAACCATCCATTGGATATAAATGACAGTGTGTTTATTATAACAGATAACGTCTGTTAATTAACTGCACCGTAACACTTTACACGGATTAAAGCAATTACCACCAGCTTCATTAAATGATTTCAATTATTATAACCATTACCTCATGGTTAAAATATTATTCGGATCACACCGATCTATAATATCTTCTAATATTCTCTATCCACTCATTTCGCCATCATCTATTTATGGCAAGTAGAAAACAAGCTACTGCAAGTTTTGTTTGTTAACCTGTACCTGGTTACAACAATATCGGTAACGTACCGATTAAGAAAATTTAGTCTAGTTGGAATCGATTTTAGCTGTTATTAACTTGTCATAGACTGTAGAAAATTTTCTTGATTACCCTTGCTTGGTCACATCATAATATTGTAAATAAATTTCAATCTGAAATTATTGGGATTGCCTTCAGATCAAAAGAAACGTATTGATTTGTCAATAATAATTTTTTCCATTTAATTCAGCCATTGCTTTATGACTGATTATATTAATTAAACTGTAATGGTTGAGTTGCCATTTAGTTTAAGTAGAACTCTATTTCATAGGAAAAATTAAACGGAATATGCTTTTTCCTTCTCTCTCTTTCAATATATTATTGACAAATTTCCTTCAACAACAATAAATTATGTCAGTCTTTTAATATTCTCATTATTTTCGGAATCGTGCTAATGCTATTAATTTTCAAAATTCGGCTAATAAATTCATGCTAATAATTCTGAATTAATTTTCTTCAATATCTATGCAATTTTGTCTTTGACAACAAAATTTAATTTCCTCATTTTAAATGGGATAATTTATGAATCAGAAATAGCTCTACAGCTGTGGTTTGATTGAACTCTATGTTATTCACCCCTTCTTGCCTCTTACCTCCTTATTGGCGGCGCGTGACACCTCTCTGGTATCCCATCCTCCGGATAGGCAGCGACCCTCTATAGACTCGCTCGGCCTCCTGCTGTCCATCCGCTCGAATTCCGTCCACCTTTTCCGCAACTGCTCCATCACCATCCTCTTCCTCATCCTCGGGCAGGTGTGGCTGGAGCTTGGTGCCCTTCTCGTGCACAGTAAACCTCTTACCGGCACTCAACATTTCCTCGACCTCATAGAGGCCAGAAAATTCCGGCGCTAACTTCGCGGCGAGCTGATTAGCACCCGAGGACAGGTGACACTCCTTCCTGTAGACTAGCTGTCCAGAGTTCACCTTCCTTGTCCTCCTTTTCCAATTATAATACCGGTTGGCATTATAATTCTTGTCTCCAACATCTGAAACTACTTTGAGTGTAGTTTCCAGCACTGGCAGTCTTCTAGACTGCACTGCTCGAAGATTATTTCCAGCTCCTTGCTGAAAATTATCCTCCTTCTTCCGCCTCCGGTACAGCTTTTCGGGACAGTTGAACCTCCAGTGCCCAGCTCGTTTACAGTGCCAGCAAATGAACTTTCCACGGGCTGGAGAAATTTTCTGAGAAATAAATTCCTCTTTTCCAGCCTTCCACACAGCTCCTACGTGTTCCTGGACTTGAGGAAATTTCTTCTTCTCCTGCTTCTTCACAGGAATAATTCCAGGTGGCTTCCTTGGCCTCCCTATGGCAGGCTGGGTTTTAACAGTAGCCAGCCTCGAGTTGATAGCTCCTTTTCCCACTTTTGGAGTGGAAATATCGTCTCCAATGTGTGGTTTGACGAGATGAGGATCCCATTCCACTGACCGGGAATAGGGGTCTATTTTCACCCGGTGCTCACGAAGAAACTCCATACCGAGCAGAATATCTGGAGAAAGCCCATCCATTATTGTGAGTGTTGTTAATAGGGATATTCTGCCGATTTTCAGGTTGATTATAACACCACCTCGCAGACGTGCAGCCGCTCCATTAGCCATAGCAGCGCCGCGCTGCACAGGCTCTCGTTCCACTGCTTCCAAACTATGAAAAGCTTTAGAGCTAATATAGTTGGACTCTGCTCCGGTGTCGAGAAGAGCACTATACTGTCTGTCTCCTATTTCCACCGTAGTGAAGAGACGGCTGTCATCCTGGAGCTCCGGCTCTAGCTGGATTTGAAGTCTTGTTTTAACCACAGCTGTTTTATCAGAAGTCTTCTTCTGCTCTCTCTCACAGGAACAATTCAGTCGTAGCTCCCCGCACTTTGAGCAGAGTGAAACCTCCGGACACTCTGATCTCCAGTGTCCCACCTTCTTACACTGCCAACACAAGGGTCCTTCTGTAGGCTGTTCACTCCGGCGCTGTGTAGTAGTCGCCTCCTGTCGAGGCTTGGTCTGCTTCCTCACCTCCTCCTGCTTCACAGCTCGTTGTCTCTGTTGAGCACTCTTCTCCTCGAATTTAATTCGTTCATATTGCCTCGCTAAGTGTAGCAAGTCGTCGGTGGTGTACACTTCAGCCTCCCTGATGTAGAGCTTGTAGCGTGGTAAAAGATTTTTGTACAATCTCTGTACCTGGCTCCTCTCTGAAAAACCACCTCTTCTCCTCATCAGCGTTAGCAGCTCCTCAACATAGTCGTCTATGAGCTCGCCTTCTTTCTGCCGCCTGTCGAGAATTTCATTCTCAAGATCCTCCACGTAAGTAGGTGGATAGTAACGAGACCGAAAGTCTCTCAGGAATCGTCCCAGTGTCTCCACTGTTCTCTCCTATTCCTCATCCATAAGGAACATTTCCCCGCTAACATTTCAGGTAGCGCTGGAAATAACTGTCTGCCAGACAAGCCATATGCTTGTTGCAGCTCCTCGAGCCGCTCCATAAAACTTGGAGCATCTCCACTCCCATCATATGAGAGCCGCCACCCTCGAACCTTGTCACACACGGCACCCGGGTCCATACAGGATGTAGCAGGCACCGCTGACCTGGTAGGTGACCTCAATACATGCCTAGGCATGTTATTATGCCTCTCCGGCCTCACCGGCGCAGGCTCTGCCTCCTCGCTAACTGGTGTTGGCCTTCGCGCTCTTCGACGAAGCGCCTCCTCCCCATTATCCAGAATGGGGAGCATCGCAACAATCCGCTGTCGTTGCTCCAGTAGAGCCCTCCTCAGGCTCGTACTTGTGCTATCTGTCAGCACTGAGTCGAGTAGTAGATCAATCAAGCCTTGATCGTGCACTCTGTACACCCAGGAGTTGCTGGAGTCTCCATCAAACTCTGGAGACGTCTCCTTGGGTATTTCTTCCAGTCTGGAACATGCAGTGGCCTCCGCGACTGGTGGCCACAGAGCTGCAGCTCCTTCCTCTTCCTGACCTGTGCCAGCTCCGCCACCGATCCTGTTTAGACCCGCGGCCTCCACCATTGTCCTCCGGTGGTTTTCGACAAGAGCTCTCCTGAGCTCTGCCATGGTACCTGTTGTAGGTAGCCCTGCTGATGCTGCTAGATCCACTGCTTCATTCCGGTGGAGTTTGTAAATCCAGGACACTCCTGGATCGCTGCTATCCTCTCGCGCCTCCTGGTCTTCTCCGGCGCGATTACATTTCTCTTCTGCACTCATTGCTGCTTTTCTTCTCCTGCCTTGGGCCCCACGTTCGTGTGCCAATCTTCTGAGTAGATTTTTGCCCACACCTATCTCTATCAGAGTTCCCAGTGTCGCTCTGGGCCGGCTAAACTCAGTCGGCGACTGGGGAGGGCCGCGGCAGGGGACGGGAGTCTTGGTGGGACGTCCGTCAACCACCCTCGCTCGGGTTGGGGGTTGAAACAGGGTTTTGAGTGCTTTGGAGGAATGTTTCCCTCTTTTAGGAAAGAGGGGCCGTGCTTTCGCACTGCCAAACAGGGTTGGTCGCGGAAAGAAGGGAACAGGAACCTTGCAGTGTTAGTCGTGAGAAGGGCTTCGTGTCGGGACTAAGTCTTAGTCCTCGGGCACCGGGTGTCTTCCCGGGGTCCGGGTTGGTTGCGGAGCTCTGGTAAAGGCTTTCCCTGGCCTTCCCAGAGGTCCTCTTCCGGTTCCGCACTGGTTTAGTGCGCTGCGGCGGCCCGCGCTCTGGACTTTCCTAAGTCCGACTTGCCGGGCACCAGCTGTCCTCCTGGGGTCCGGATCGGCCGCGGAGTAGCGGGAAAGGCTTTTCCTGGCCTTCCCAGACGTCCTCTTGCGATCCCGCACTGGGCTAGTGCGCTGCGGCGGCCAGCACTCTGGACTTTCCTAAGTCCTACTGGCCGGCACCAGCTGTCCTCCTGGGGTCCGGATCGGCCGCGGAGTTGCGGGAAAGGCTTTTCCTGGCCTTCCCAGACGTCCTCTTGCGATCCCGCACTGGACTAGTGCGCTGCGGCGGCCAGCACTCTGGACTTTCCTAAGTCCTACTGGCCGGGCACCAGCTGTCCTCCTGGGGTCCGGATCGGCCGCGGAGTTGCGGGAAAGGCTTTTCCTGGCCTTCCCAGACGTCCTCTTGCGATCCCGCACTGGACTAGTGCGCTGCGGCGGCCAGCACTCTGGACTTTCTAAGTCCTACTGGCCGGGCACCAGCTGTCCTCCTGGGGTCCGGATCGGCCGCGGAGTTGCGGAAAGGCTTTTCCTGGCCTTCCCAGACGTCCTCTTGCGATCCCGCACTGGACTAGTGCGCTGCGGCGGCCAGCACTCTGGACTTTCCTAAGTCCTACTGGCCGGGCACCAGCTGTCCTCCTGGGGTCCGGATCGGCCGCGGAGTTGCGGAAAGGCTTTTCCTGGCCTTCCCAGACGTCCTCTTGCGATCCCGCACTGGACTAGTGCGCTGCGGCGGCCAGCACTCTGGACTTTCCTAAGTCCTACTGGCCGGGCACCAGCTGTCCTCCTGGGGTCCGGATCGGCCGCGGAGTTGCGGGAAAGGCTTTTCCACACCTTCCCAGATGTCCTTTCTCGCCTCGATGTCCCACTGGTGGCCTACCAATGGGGAGTCAGGTTTCGACCAAACCTGACGTGTTGTCGTTGGTCGAAACTGGCAACCCGTCGTCCAAACAGGTTAAATGTCGTTCAACACTCGCCCAAACGAGTGTAGAGCAGTGGAGTTCACTGTGTGAGAGGCTAATCGAATTTAGCCTCGATACAACTCCCGGTCGCTGAAGAAATCGGAGTTCACTTAGTACTGGTGTACTGTGACGTTGCTAGCTGCTCGCTGCTTCCTTCTCACCTCTCTCGACCGCTCGACTTGGCTCTCCGAACTCGACTGCCTCCTGCTAGCCTTTCTCGAGCCTCCCTCAGTGACCGGGAGGGAGGGGAGAGAGGATGCGCAGCACCGCTGAGCGGTAGGCCAGTGGCTGGCTTGAACGTTGACCCCTCAGATTCTATGAAAGATAGCTGAGCGTCAAATAAACAAGCCCTAAATTCAATTCCTTTCTCTAGTTACGATATACATCGTGACACCAAGTTAACAGAATTCTTAATAAGAACCACCTGAAAATGATGTATCATGCTCTAGTCAAGTCAATTCTGCAGTATGGCATAGTTGTTTGGGGAGGCTGTTTCAACTGTCATATTGCTGAATTATTTGTAGCACAAAAACTGATAATTAAAACTATATTAAGCAAACCCAGACTCTATCCAACGGATATGGTTTTTAGTGATTTTGAGGTCATGACTATACGTCAATTATAAATAAAAACCGTAATTGAGTATTTAATAAAATATAGATCCGATTCTCCTCTCACAATAAACTCTACTCTTAATTATTATAATCTAAGGGCCACTGCTAACAAATATGTAACCTATAACACTAATATTGAATGTATAAGGAGGCAATTAATTTACATCGGTACTAAAATAATAAACCTCATTCCAAATCACTTTCTCATGGACAATAAGATCAGCGGAAAAATTAAACTAGATATAAAAAACTGGACATACAGTAATTTCTTCTTCCATTTAGATATATGACTTGAGATTTCTGCTCCAGCATTTTTTTTTTTTCATTAGTTTTTTCATTTTTCAGTGGACTCGCTTACCTTTATTTTGAGTACCTATTCCTCTGTTTTCTTCCTTCCCCCCATTACTCCCTTCCTTTTTTCCTCATTACTTCTCTTCTCTTCTTTGCCTGCCTATTACATGGGAAACCATAGTTGGCTAGGTATCTTCCTCTTTTTTTTTCTCTCTTCTCCAACATACCAAAACACTAAGCCCATGGTTTTTTTATATTTGTAACATTTTATTGTGTTTTATTTGTTTCGTAAATCTTTGTAATTTTGTTTTGTCTTGTTTTGTGTGTTTTTAATAAATTGAAAAATTGAATTTCAAGTGGTAGTGCTTCAGGTTATCAGTTGCATGCCTTACTGCATGCAATTAATAGTCCACACAACAACTGTGTTTTCAATAAGTTACATTGAGATATTGAATTACATGCGTCATTGCATGCAATTTATAATCCACTCGACAGCTCATTTATGATGAATAATTCCATAGTCTAATTTTTACTCCAATATTGGGGTATGAAGTTAATTTCCTTTCCCTTATCCTTGAAATGCAAAATTTCCAAAAACCTTGTATTGTATATACGTCGTAGGAACATACCTGTCAAATTTCATGACAATCTATTACCGCGTTTCGCCTTAATTACGAAACTGTGAGCTCCTATAATATAAATATTATTCATATGAACATTAGAAGCATTAGAAAACACTTTGATGAGTTTGTTTATTACATAAATAATTGTGGAACTAAATTTAATATCATAGTTTTGACGGAAACATGGATCGATAATGAGTCTGAATTTGTTTTCAAATTGGAAGGATATGAAGCTATTAATAGAAACAATAGATTCACTAAGAGTGATGGATTATGTGTTTTTGTCAACAAAAATTTTGATTGCAAAGAGATAAATGTAACCATAGATAATGTGAACTCAATTGTTATTGATTTTAAATTTAAAAATGTAGCTTACGAATTAATTGCGCTCTACAGGTCTCCTTCCTTGGAAGTGAACCCATTTTTATTAAGTATTGATAATTACTTGCAGAATATTAAACGTAATATATCAGTAATTTTGTTAGGTGATATAAATATCGATATAATGGACCAGAACAACCTCAATAGCCTCACAAATGAGTACCTATCTGTTTTGCAGTTGAAAGGCTTCAAATCCTATATTAATAAAAGTACAAGGTCTTGTAACTCCGCTAATGGTCTAGTTAACAGTTGCATCGATCATATTTTTTTCAAGGGTGAATCTGTCAGGGAGGAGGACGTAATGGGTGCAATACTTCAATCTAATATCACTGATCATTTTAGTACTGTAATACATATCCACAAGTCACAACATGAGAGTCAATCCAAAATAGAAAAACGTAATATCATATCAAAAATCAATTACAATGATCTAAAGTTTAGCCTGGGAGAACAAGATTGGGATCTCATTTGTAAAAACGAAACAGATGATATTGACATATTGGTGGATAAATTCACAAACATAATTAATGAGAATATTACCAATCACACGAAAATCATAAAATTGCCGCATAGCAAGCAACCCTTGAAGAAGTGGATCACGCCTGGTTTAATTTCAGCAATTCGAAAAAGAGATAAAATGCATAACAAATTAAGCAAACAACCTTTTAATGTAAATCTCAAACAAGAGTACTTAGCTTATAGGAATAACTTGAACTCAATAATAAAGAAAACCAAGTATGACTATTACAACAATAAATTTTTGGAATACAAAAATAATTCTAAGAAAACATGGGAGTGCATCACTGAACTAATGGAAAAGGAGAAATTATTCATTGAACCTAAAATTGATGCAGAGGTTTTAAACAACTATTTTGTGAATGTTGGAGTTGAACATGCAAAAAAACTGTGTAATTCTTCAAGCAATTTAAATATACCAAAATCATTAAATATACCTCCGTTAAATAGTATATTCCTAAATCCAACAAGCAAATCAGAAATCTCCAAAGTTATAGGTGATTTGAAAAATAATACCTCTCCAGGAGTAGATAATATTAACACGCATTGTCTCAAAGTAATAAGTGATTGTATTGCCTATCCACTAAAACACATTATTAACAGATGCTTTGCTGAGGGATATTTTCCTAAAGCATTCAAGGTAGCAAAAATAATAGCTTTACATAAATCTGGTGATAGGTCTAAGCCAGAAAATTACCGTCCCATAAGCCTCTTGAACAGCTTTTCCAAGGTTATTGAGAGGATTATAAAAATACGGATTCTAGAATATTTAAAAAAAAATAATTTCTTGGAAAATAATCAATTCGGTTTCCAATCTGGTAAATCAACATCTGATGCAATTATTCACTTAACCAAGATAATATCAAGGAATTTTGATCTAAAACAAAAGACACTAACTGTATTCTTAGACCTGGCAAAGGCTTTTGATACAGTCCCTCATAGTATATTGTTAGATAAACTAGAAAAATGTGGAATCCGTGGTTCATGTAACGACCTTTTACGTAGTTATCTACAGGGCAGAAAACAAACAATGAATTTAAGTGGTACGTCCGTTACTGCTCCATTAACCAACTTTGGCTTACCACAGGGAACAGTTCTATCCCCAATACTATTTTTAATTTACTTAAATGATGCTTTAAAACTGGATATACCGAATTGTATCCAAATCTCATTTGCTGATGATACAGCTCTAGTATTTTCTGGTAAAACCTGGGAAGAAGTGTATAAGAGTGCTAATAAAGGTTTAATAATAATGAAAACGTGGATGAATAATCACATTTTGACTGTTAATTCAAACAAGACAAAATACATTACGTTTTCCCCAACAGAGACCGGACAACCAAATAGCTATTTATATCTAAAATTACACAATAATTCAAACTGCTCAGTTAATGACTTGAACTGTTCATGTCAGAAAATTGAAAAAGTTAAAAATATGAAATATCTTGGTGTGATGTTGGATGACCATTTGAAGTGGGATGCACATTTAAATTATCTATCATCTAAACTCAAATTTCTAGTATACAATTTTTACAAGATTAACCAGTTAAAAGACCGTAATATAATAAGATCAATCTATTATGCTTATGCTCATTCACTATTTCAATATGCGATTGAGGTATGGGGTGGAACTTGCGACACCCACTTCAATAAAATTTTTACTTTACAAAAACATTTGATTAGAGCAGCCTTAAGTAAACCAAGACTATACCCTAGTAGACAATTATTTGTTGACCTTGATGTACCGACACTTAGACAAACGTATGTTGTTAGAACTATCTTGTACCTTAATAAAAATTTTCAGCATCTTGAGTCCAGAAGAACGCCTTACCTTACCCGTCCAGCAACTACAAATGCATTTAATGCCAATCTAATAAAACTATCTGTATGTAGACACCAGTTCACATACTACTATAATCTACTTTCTAATAAAATTCCTTTCAAATTCATCAGTAATAAAATCACAAAAACTCTTTTAAACGAAATAAATCACTGGACTAAACAGCACATTTACTTCTCATTACCTAAAGTATAAATTCTAATAACCAAACATATATGTATAACAACCACATTATGTAAAATCACAGAATATTCATCAATTGTACTCTGTCTTAAAACCGAAATTCTTATTATATTTTTTATTCTTTATTTGTCTCCACGAATGTAATAGTTAATTTTCAGCTTTTGAACTCGCAGCAGGCGCTCAGGTTTTCCTTGCCGGCTGTGCCAACAAGTAATATTTATTTTGTTCTATTGTAAAAAACTTAAATTATTCGAATTGTATTGTATAATTTAAATTATAGTAAGTTTTATAATGTAATTTTGTTTTTGGCAAATAAATTATAATAATCCTTATAATAATAGGTGATTGAAAATAAAATAAAAAATGATTGAATGAACTGAATAATGCTGATGAAATTATAATATTCTTGATTGAAAAAAATAAATTTTAAAATAGTTAAGAGATATTTTAACTAGATGGAGAGATTATCACGAAATTGGATATATCATCAATTAATTTATTTTAAAATATTAGAGAGATATTTTAATCAGATGGAAAGATTATCACGAAATTGGATATATCATCATATGGGATCAAATTCAAACGTGTCTGTGTTTATTAACATAAGTGAGTTTTTGATCTTGGAGAAAACAAATAACAGTTTTTAAGAGTAAATGATGATTCACTGTGAATTGTGATTCAACTGAATCAACTAGAACAGGTGACATCAGATATAAATTACTAGCAGGTAACCCGTGCTTCGCAAGGGTCTTTCTTAAAACTTGACGTAATTGAATCTAGAAGAATTCAAAATAGACCTATGTACAGTGAGTCAGTCATTCTATCAGGGCTCGAATAATTTTGAAATTTTAATTAAATAAAACTGGAAGAATATAATTTCTTTATGTAAATAACAACACCTTCATTGAAAGACATATTAACTGCATGCGTTTTCATATTGCCGAAACAGCATTGATGAAACTGTAGACGTTTATTTAGCATTTGTCTCAAAAATTGTTCTACCTGAAAAATTAATAATCTACGCCACGTGTAGGCCTAAACATTGCATCAGGAAAACGAAGTTTCAAAACTATGTTTTTCAGGTAGAAAGCAATATATAAACAGATGTTCCTTTTTTAATTTCGACCATATGATTTGGTGCTTTTTTTAATGAAATCGCATGTACCATTAAACATTAATTCTGAAAAATCTAAAAGGAAAATTAATATTTGGGCTTCCAGGTGCACGAGATTGATATTTTTAGAATCTATGTGCAAAATTTGGAAATCTAAATCATTCCCGTTTTTCCGGTATGCAATCCACAAGTTGACATGTTTTGATGCGAACAAACGAACACACGAACAAACAACCCTACTCTCTCTTATTACATAGATGATTCAAACTGTGAATTGTGATTCAACTGAATCAACTAGAACTGGTGACATCAGATACTTGTAGATGAGAAAACTGCGTGAGGTCTACTGTTCACAGAACTACTAGTTATGTATTGTTTTATCTTATATATAATTTCTGATATATTTGTTATGTATTATTTTATCGATGTTTGTAGCAACAGCAACCAGCCCAGCAACCGCCTTCAATGGAGCTGCAGCAGCCTTCAGCAGTCGGCCAACAGCAGATGGGACTGCAGCAGCAGCAGCCGACGTCTGCAGTCAGCGAGCTGCAGCAGCCGCAGCCGGATGCGGACGTGGATGGGGGATGCGACGTGGAGGACGAAGACCCGGTCGCTGAGGAGGACGACTCGGTCGCCGCTGTGTCGCAGGTGCAGGACGCCAGTCTGCACAACAACAACTACCCATCGCTCGAACAGGAGCACTCTCTCGACACATGTGAGTAGTTGAATCCTACTTCACTTCTTCAAGGTTAAGTAGGCAACTTCAGTACGTCGAGCTGCTGTTGCTTTCACAATTAATATCGGGGACCGAGCTTTCGCTCTGGAGTACAAAAGAATACGAAAATTATTACGAAAATAGTTATTTGTATATCTAGAGTGAAAAGTGCTGTTTTTTCTCCCTGAGGGAAAATTTGAAGCCCGAGGCGAAGCCGAGGGCAACAATTTTCCTGAGGGAGAAAAAACATTTTTCACTCGTGTGATATACACAACATTTTTCCTCCACCTACATTTTTATAAAAACTGCTAATAAAATAATTTTTAAAAACGTATGTGACCAAACAATGTGTTACAACATAATCTAAAAAGTAAACAGAAACAGCTGGCTTGTAATCACAGTTCTCCTCCGACAGCACTATCTGTCGGCTAAAGTTGTAACAACAATGACAGCCAAAACTACAGCTATGATGAAGTTCCCGTTTCAAATTTGATTAGTAATATTCGTTGGCTGATATTTTGAATAACATGGAATAAAAGAAAAAAATATATAATTTTTTTTTAGTATAGTGATATGAAGTTTGTAATAATAATTTCAGCATACAAACATAAATTTTATATATCGATCAAATGTCTGGTTGAGGTATTGAATTTAGTTGGTTTAATTACTACTCTATATGCTTCCTCATCTGAGCTTAGACCTTCTGACCTATTCCAAATGTACGTTTTTAAAATAGAGATGCTTCCCATGTTATTTAAATGGAGTCACTTTTACTCCCTAGGGAGTTTTTCTGTTTTTTAGTACCGAGAGCGAAAAAGTGACACTTTAGTATCACGTTTGAGGGAGTAAAGTAAGTACTTTTGACAGTAGGTGGAGGAAAAAGAAATTATAATAACATTCATACAGAAATGTTCTATCTAATCACAGTAATTGAGATTAATACCATAGAGAAACAATAGTGTAAGTAGATATCCATGGTATAGGAATTATGTCGCAACTTTTACTGTTATCTCAAGCCGATTACTGTCGATTATTGTCAATTTTTACTCTTTTGTTGGGGTGATAGTGTATGAACGGCACAATTTGAGAGACTACCAGCATCACACAGCTGCATAGGAAAGAACTACGTGAACTATTGGCTTGGGATAACAGTAAAAGTTGCGACATAAACGCCCTATACCATGGGATATCCACTTATGCTATTGTTTCTCTATGTTAATACCCAGAAGAATGCAAAAATTTCCTTCAAAGGCCCAGTTGCACAAAATCCGTTTAAATTTTAATCCTGATTAACTTCACGTGAACCAAATCAGAGAAGACCATTTCAAAAAGATGGATCTACTGGAATTAATCAGGATTGAAAATAACCCGGCTTTTTTGCAACCGGCACTAAGTACCTGATTGAATGATTACAAAAAAAAGTTCAACAGTTGAGTCATAATATTGACATAGTCCCTCCCACACACATAAACTCGCTCACCCACTTCCATCACCAACAGACGACGAAATAATTATTATCATCTGCTTTTCCAAGGATGAATAATAAATATCCTTTTAATGTCCTTCAGCGAGTTTCCTTAGGGATGAGACCTAGTGCAATCGAATCTCTATGTTATAAACCTACTATTTTCTGAATTTAGAGCCGTTTTCGAGATCCGGTGAAATGCAAACATATAAACATGTAAACAGAAGTTGCTCGTTTAATAGTATAGGATTTCAACGTTACTTTTTCGGCTATATTGTTGCAGGTCACTCACTTGCAGTTCTAGTTTTTTCACGGCACATTTCAAGTTTTCGTTTTCATTTTTGTGATTCACAAATTCCGCTTTTAGTTCGTCATAGACCCCCCCCCCCCCCCGCGACGCCTCCTCAAACGGCTTTGAAAGATTATCAAATTTGAGAACCAGATCTGAAGCAACTGTAGCTATGTATCTTTTTAATTCCGATCTTAGTTCACCAATTGCTTTCTGTATCGAAGTGTTTTTGCTTTCAGTATCGGCGACTATTTTGTTTTTATTTTGAACACAGACATCGCATTTCCAGGAATTTTTGTTAGCAGCACTCATTTTATCCATAGTATCCGGATCACCTATTCGCGTACAGATTGCATGAAAATTATTCGCGCAAGCATAACATTGTATCATGTCTTTTAAATCTGGGACATTACACGCTTTGCACTTGGACATAGTGGTATAGAATATAAATAACCTATAGAATAAGTCACCACAGAAAACTGCCTAACGAAAATTAAATGAATCACTTTATGATCGCACATATACTATTAACTAATAACTCGATGCAGTTTCGGAACTGTAGCATGAGCCGGCCGGCTGGGACGAGCGAACCAATATCCAATAGATAACTGCTAACTCGGTTTTCATTCTACCTCGACCGTGGCTGGTCGTAGACTATTTTAGGACTTGAGTTAGAATTATGATAGACAATGTAGGCAACACGGGTACGCGACTAGGTGCCACCGCGACTACTTGTCCCCTTTTTAAGCCGGTTTTTAGGGGACAAGTAGACGTGAGCCATACCCGTCTAGTTGTCTCCTTTCTGTGGAGAGTTCTCCTTCTTTTTGGTAGAGAGTTAGTGGGGAGGATATTTTTAATATTCTTTCCGAAGAATGGACATTGATATGTCCAAAGCTCCGCCAATTTATGTGGATGCATAACAGTATAATTATTATCTATAGTTATTATATTACAAATTGCTTTTTCATATCATATACAGTTCAATAATTATTTTCTTAGTCTATATTATGTAAATTCATCTATAATTTTGCTGTATTGTAAGCTATTGTATATAAGTGTATAAGCCAGTATATATTGTAATCTACATAAATAAAGTACTCAATCAATCAATTCTGAAGAGGTGACAACTAGTCGGGGGAACATCCTGTCACTAGGGTGCGAGGTGTCAAGTTGTCGTTTACGGTCATGACTAGTTGGCACCTTTGGTCCAGTAGGTGTCAAGAAGTCGGGGGGGACAACTTGACGGCAATGGTATATTTTTACGAGGGTACAAGTAGTCGCCAATGGCCAAAATGACCGGGTGTCAAGTAGTCGGGGTCACAACTAGACGGCTACCCGGCTACAATCTGTCATATATAATTTTTATATTTTTTCTACACATTGGGTTCTGTTTATTTATTACTTTATTATTGAATTTTCAATTATGAAATGCGTATGTGCTTTTAAATGCAATTGTAATGTAATTATTCGACTAATCAACTATCAAATGGGAGTATTCCCAATATATGATTTCATGTGATGAAACATAATCGATAAAAAAAATAATGGTTTTTGTGTTGAGATTATTGTAATCTATTGTATAGTAATGAAGATTGCGGATGTGTCGTTGAATGTACTTTATAATATTTGAATAAGTTGCAACTGTTTTGATGTTTACATGAGTTTGTGGATTCGAGTGAAAATTTCAATATTTTTTGCAATAATTGTGATGCAAGAGTTTTGTTTGGAATTGTATTTGGAAATTGATCAATCTGATAAATTCAAAATTGTAGTAGATACATTTTTTGGACTCAAAATTGTGTACGAATTATCATTTAAGTTACGTAAGTAGCATAACCTTTAGACTGTGTATTCCAAATTAAGGTTTGAAGCAGTTTTGGGCAAATGCCTGTTGTTTTTACCTGAATTGTATTTGCGTATAAATAAATAAATAAATAAATAAACTGATGTTGGACATTTGTTTGCAGCACCTCAGTCTAACGAGCCGAAGACATACGCCACCCTAGTGAAGTCTGGCACATCAGGATTGAACACCAGTCCCCAGGCACCACCCAAGCCATCATCACCGGTAATTACTCCAACTATTTTCAACTATAATTTAACAGAAATTAAATTTATAAACAGAAATATTCACTCGGCTTCATGGTGTTGAGATGGGTGGAATAGGATATACTGTAATTTATTCTCAGTCAAGCCTTTTAAGGCTAGCTTCACACACCTTCGGTTCGTTACCGAAAACACAATCATACATAAAAGGTTTCATACATAAAAGGTTTCATACATAATAAGTTCTAATTCGTACGGCTCTAATTCAGTATTTTCTTCTCAGACACAGCTGTGTTTGGATTTTCACGATATTCATGCTGGTATTAAAATATAACTGCTGGTGTTCAAAACAAACCACTCTCTGTCTCAGACAGCACCGTATCGCGCATGCGTTAGTAACGGGTTTTTCCCGTTCCATTCAGTCAGTTCTTTGAATGTAACGTTCTTTGTGATGATGGTTACCGAGCACCGTAACTGGAGCCGTCATTCCACTTTGACGATGATATTATTATCCAATGATGATTTATCATTAAATTCGATATAACAATCAATATATTATCATCATTTCATTCAATAAAAGGAAGAGTACTCTTCAATAATATAATTAATAAAATATAACGGTTGTTATTTAACTAATGTTAAAAACACTACAACTAAGTCTGCATATTGTCATTTCAAAGCAAAAACCTAACCCCCAAACCTCCCCTTTTATATTTAAATCATTAATAAACATGAATCTTGGTAAAAACCTGTAATCCCTTCCAGCATATTGCAATTTCAAAGCAAAATCCTAACCCCCTAACCTATCTTTTCACCTTTGAAATATCAAAAACCATAATCCTTTCTAGCATATTGCAATTTTAAAGCAAAACCTAACCTAGCCTTATGATACATTATCAAATATAACTTAAAAAACCTAACCCCTAACCCTTTCACATTCAATACTTTGGATTTCAAAGCAAACTCCTAACCCCCTAACCTATCCTTTCACCTTTGAAACAACAAAAAAAATAACTCTACCTGGACCCTAGCCGCTTCTAGCATATTGCAATTTCAAAGCAAAAACCTAACCTATCCTTATGAAACATTATTAAATACTGTATAACCTAAATAAAACCTAACCCTTAACCCTATTTTGTCAATTAGTTGAACTTCCTTATTGTTGATAATCGATGTGGCAACCTTCCAATGCTTGAAAGAGATAGCGCCATCTGCTTTGTTGAATGATACACAAGGATAGCAACAACATTGCAAATCACACCCTGCCATTATAACGTGGACCTCACTATACATAATCAAAGAATACTTTTGAATAACTATGTGATAACTGTGACGGTTGCTGGCCGTTACTCTGTATCTGAGACAAAGAGAAGCTGTTATGTTCAAATAGTAAGATGTGATTTCTTGAACTACAAAATATTTTCAATTTCATTCAAAATTGTGAACTCTTTTGTATAGTTTCTTTTTGATTATGTTAATTTTGGACGTTCAGAGTGATTATTTTTTTATATTGAAAATTTGTTTCTTGTTTTGAGACATGGTACATAACCTTCATCTCTTCTCTCCATTAATGAAATCATGTAAATTTTCATGGAAAATAAAATAATACTCCCTCAGTTTTAATTTATCTTCATATTTTTTAGCAAACTATCCATTGAAAAAAAATCCTCCAGTGAGCTAAAAAATGAATTGTCCATATGATTTTGACATAGAAGATTTTGAAAAATAATCACGATATCAGGTTAAAATAAAAAACAAAAAACCGAGCGTGTGTGAAACTCTTAGTTTTTGTTTTCTGTTTTCTAGCAACGAATTTGAATATGATAAAACCTATTTGTGTCGAGGGGGCGTTCGGTGCTATGCGGTCGCTATTCGAAACCAAATCACCGTTTCACACTTATCGGAATTTGCCGAAAACGAACAGAAAGCAAACTGAACCGAACCGAATGTGTGTGAAACTAGCCTTATACATGTGCACTAAGAGTCAAGAAAATATATAAGTTATATGGAAAGATTCAACTCTGCGCCGTTTGCAAAGTCAGTTTGAACTAATAGTTATTTGTATATCTAGAGTGAAAAGTGCTGTTTTTTCTCCCTGAGGGAAAAGTTTGAAGCCCGAGGCGAAGCCGAGGGCAACAATTTTCCTGAGGGAGAAAAAACATTTTTCACTCGTGATATACACAACATTTTTCCTCCACCTAATTTTTATAAAAACTGCAAATAAAATAATTTTTAAAAACGTATGTGACCAAACAATGTGTTACAACATAATCTAAAAAGTAAACAGAAACAGCTGGCTTGTAATCACAGTTATCCTCCGACAGCACTATTTGTCGGCTAAAGTTGTACAACAATGACAGCCACAACTACAGCTATGATGAAGTTCCCGTTTAAAATTTGATTAGTTAATAAGTAATATTCGTTGGCTGGTATTTTGAATAACATGGATTAAAAGAAAAAATATATAATTTTTTTCTAGTATAGTGATATGAAGTTTGTAATAATAATTTCAGCATACAAACATAAATTTTATATATCGATCAAATGTCTGGTTGAGGTATTGAATTTAGTTGGTTTAATGACTACTCTATATGCTTCCTCATCTGAGCTTAGACCTTCTGACCTATTCCAAATGTACGTTTTTAAAATAGAGATGCTTCCCATGTTATTTAAATAGAGTCACTTTTACTCCCTAGGGAGTTTTTCTGTTTTTGAGTACCGAGAGCGAAAAAGTGACACTTTAGTATCATGTTTCAGGGAGTAAAGTAAGTACTTTTGACAGTAGGTGGAGGAAAACTTCATTTCAAACTAAAACAGGGTTTTAGATGAAGGTCATTCCTGGTTAGAATGAACATGTTGTTCATTGAGTTCACGCAGACTTTTGAACAATGCGTTGAAAGTGTTAATTTATTTATTGTACAATGATATGTGTTGTGTGTATGCTTCAGCCACCCAGCATTCGCATGGAGAGTCGTAACGTGAGCGAGTCGATGTCGGGGGGCGGCCGGGGGCCGATGGGGGGTGGCGGTGCACCCCGTGGCAGGGGCGGCTCGGCCATCAGGGGCATTGGAGGCGGCAGGGGTCCGGGACTTGGTGACAGGGAGCGCAACTCACAGCCTCCACGGCCTACTCACAACGATGACACGGGTCAGTCCAATTCCAGCACATGTTACTAGTAGTTCTGTGAACAGTAGACCTCACGCAGTATTCTCATCCACAATCTTACCTGTTTGAAACTAGACCTTATGGAAATACAGCAATAGACTAGCTTCTCCACACATTTGTGTAATCACTTGTCAGCTGATTTATGATTAATAATTCCATAGTCTGATTTTTACTCTAATATTGGCGTATAAAGGAGGCTCCTTTTTCTTTTTATATTATCCTTTAAAAGCTATCACTTTTTCATTTCATTAATAGAACGGATTGTGCTATTACAAGACGGGAGGAGTCAGGTCTGGTTACTGTTCCTAGATTATTGACTACTGCTGGTCAGCGTAGCTTCATATATTTATCTCCATTATTTTTTAATATTCTTCCAAGTAATTTGAGAGGTTTACTCGCCCAAAAAAACTTTGGACTACATTTGAAAAAGTATCTGGTTAGCTCTCATGGCTGGGATAGTGCCGAGAATTTCTGGATTACATTAGTATAGTAATTATTCCAATTGAATATATTTCATTTTGTACCCCATCTTATGTCATGTTATACACTGGGCTAGGCAATATCAGGTCATTATTATAATTTACAAATTTTGTTGCATTCTAACACATATTGTATGTAAATATATTGATCTATTATAGCATCACTGATTTATCTTGTTTATTGAAAGGATTTGATTTTAGTTGTTAATGTATATACTGTAATGTTAATTAATAATAAGTAAGTAGTCAAAGTACGGCTGCTCCTTCCCCAAGCTCGAGCTTGCTCTTTTGGGGAAGTAGTTCCTTATGTTTATTTGTATTTCCTATTGATTCATTTTGTTGTTATATTTCTAAATTGTGAATTATTGTAATGCTTTTTCAAGGAATAAATAAATAAAATAAAATAAATAAATAAAATAAAATAAAAAAAAATCCTTGAAATGCAAAATTTCCAAAAACCTTGTATATACGTCGACGCGCAATTAAAAAAGGAACATACCTGTCAAATTTCATGAAAATCTATTACCGCGTTTCGCTGTAAATGCGCAACATTTAAAAATTCAAACATTTAAACATTAAGAGAAATGCCAAACCGTGGACTTGAATCTTAGACCTCACTACGCTCGGCCAATAAACATGTGCTGTCCTAATGACACTCACTGTCGTAGGGGATTTATACATCAAATTGAAGAGAATTTAATGCTCTATTAGCTCATAATCAGCATGGAGTTTTTCCATCGTCTTTTGAAAAGTTATAAGAGCAAAAATAGCAAACAATTGGAGCCGAACGTGTGTTTTTTTTACTTTCCTTGCCCTATTACCATAGGCAAGGAAAGTATTGCTTTCCGAAAAAAATTAAGGTACCCCAATATCCAAATTTCTATACGTTTCAAGGTCCCCTGCAATTGAATAATCACATTTTCTCGAATTTCGAGCTTATTTTCAATTTTAGGTGAAAATGTTACTGAACATTAATTGTAGAGATTTTCATGCTCAATCTTTTCTACTTTTTTGTTTAAATTGTATCTGAAGCCTAATAATTGAGAAACTAAAATCAAACTTTGCATAGATGGACCGGAGCTCCTGAAATTTTTACAGATATGAGACTTGTGGCAGTTGATAGAGCTTATCAATAACTATTCTAGGTATAAATTTGATAAAAATCGTTGGAGCCGTTTTCGAGAAAATCGCGAAAACCCCTGTTTTTTTTTACAACATTTTAGCCGCCATCTTGAATTGCATTTGATCGAAATTGTTCGTGTCGGATCCTTATATTATAAGGACCTTTAGTTCCAAATTCCAAGTCATTCCGTTAATTGGGTGATGAGATATCGTGTACACACAGACGCACATACGCTCATATACACACACATACAGACCAATACCCAAAAACCACTTTTTTGGATATTGGTCTGTATGTGTGTGTGTGTGTGTGTGTGTGTATGAGTGTATGTGCGTCTGTGTACACAATTTTTCATATCCCAATTAACGAAATGACTTGAAATTTGGAACTTGAGGTCCTTACATTATAAGGATCCGACACGAACAATTTCGATCAAATGCAATTCAAGATGGCGGCTAAAATAGCGAAAATGTTGTCAAAACAGGGTCTTTCGCGATTTTTTCGAAAACGGCTCCAACGATTTTGATCAAATTTATACCTAGAATAGTCATTGATAAGCTCTATCAACTGTCACTAGTCCCATATCTGTAAAAATTTCAGGAGCTTCGCCCCATTTATGCAAAGTTTGATTTTAGATTCCCAATTATCAGGCTTCAGATACAATTTAAACAAAAAAATTCAAGTGGAGAAGATCAAGCATGAAAATCTCTACAATTGATGTTTAGTAACATTTTCTCCTAAAATTGAAAATAAGCTTGAAATTCGAGAAAATGTGATTATTCAATTGCAAACTGTTGGCAACTGTTGATTCTATTAAATCATCCACTATAAAGAGATAGCAGACCTCGTGTGTCTCCAGCGTTATCGTCCTGTCACCAGCTGGCTTAGATCTGTGAATAGTAACTTGAAATGCGCGTGAACACTAGCGTCAGGTGATCAATTTTCATAACGGCAAGGAAAGTTGTGTGAGAGCGCCACACCAGATTTTTTCAAACGTGTCACACCTTCAAAAGTGGATATCTCGAAAAGTATAGAAGATATATTATATATATATCGCACAACGCTCTATTACACAGAATAATGGTCCTACAAGGTACCTTTTAATAAAATAAATACAGTGCTGTATTTTATATCGGCCAGTTCGCTTGTAAAATAACTATGTTAATGATACCTACTCGAAAAACGTTTGAAATAAATATTATGTTTTGAAATAAATATTGTAGAAAAAATTATGTGAGCTATAATTTTGTAACAGTTATGTCCGTAAGGTGCAAAGTTTTCGAGTTATACGCGAGAATCCAAAAAATGGTACTTTTGAACCACCCTCACCCCCTCGGCACAGGAGGTAGTGGTGGGGACTTTTGATATATTCACCTCCTTACTGCCCTAAACAGAACTGCGAGGATAAAAATTGTCTTCCAAACTTTTCCCTCTATAACCCTTCCTTGACTGGACTAATATGGTAGATTATTGCCCATAATTTCAGTGAACTGTATTTTTAACTTGACGTTCAACTGTGTGCTTATGTAATCCTATTATATCAAGCGAGAAATTTCTGTATTTATATATCTGGTTATTTATGTTTTACGGATCTCGAAAACGGCTCTAACGATTTTCACGAAATTTGGAACATAGTAGGTTTATGATATAAAGATTCGATCGCACTAGGTCTCATTCTTTGGAAAACTCGCTGAACGACATTAAAAGGATAATTCATTCTTGGAAAACAGATGATAATTTCGTCGTCTCTCGATAACAGAAGATGCGTGTGTCTGTGTGGGAGAGAGACAGAATTATTTCCAGCTGTGTAATCATAATCAATCAGCGAGAAATTTTATCTAGCTAGACAATTTAATCGATTTGATCAACATAATCTGATTTGTTGGCATGACATGATTATCCTCCTAAACTAGAGTATATCATAGTTTTCAAAGTTGATCATTATTTGACAATTTCAAGTGATTAGTGAGTGTTATTTTGTTATTCTATTTGGTTTGTATATATTCAAAATTATTAACTTTTTGTTTTCAAATGTTTCAACCTGAATTCAAGTGTATGGGACATAACCTACCTACTTTCTGGACTATTTATAGTGTATAAATCAAAATTCGGGAAAGAAACAGTTTTGGGCTATGTCTGTTAGTACTTCCCCAATCATTTTAAAGCATTGTGTTTGGTTTATCTTTAAGCATCTTTAAGTAAGTTCTTTAGCACAGAGGCTCATTAGTTTTTACTAGTTTTGTTGATTCTGGTTCTCATACATATTTTCTATTAATTTTAGGCAATTTTGGTGGTGACTTTGAGAAGAGACGTTCAGGCTCAAACTCGTACATGCATCCCGATACCAATCAACTCTTCCTCGGCAATCTGCCACCTGCTGCAACAGAGGACGATCTTAGGGTAAGTTGTTGAATAAAGTTTGAATTTTTGGTCTTTTAAAATTGAGGAGTTTGATGGAAGAAGGGCCCATGTGCAAAAACCATGTTTTGAGAAAAACGCTGTCAAAGATTTCAAAGTAATTTATAGGAAACTATTATCTTGTGTATCAGTTAGTATTCCAGTTAGATGGAAATTCAAAGTTTAATTTGTCTAGTAATTGTGCTACAATAACTCAGAATCACTTCCTACATTGTTTAATATTGGATAAAAAACATTACAAACAGAGGCCCTTCTTCCATCAAAGTGATTTTTTTAGGAAATGTTCCAAATGAAGTAGATCACAAATAAGATTTTTCATTCTTATTTATTGATATGGAATAAACTTTTAATAGAAAAGAAAATTTTAAAGAAAAAAGCAAACATTTTAACCTAATTTAAGGGTTCCTACTTTTTCAAACAAAATAGCACTATCAAAATGGGTTTTCAGGAACTGAAATGGAGTGGGTCCACCAATGTCAGAATAACTTTTGTAACCGAGAACAGTCCCAAATGTTGAGTAACCAATTTTCATGTATTTTTGACTCAATTTCATCATGTATTTTTTGCAAACACTCCGATTTACAACAATTATTATTATTCACTGCAAACGTGCAGGCCTAAATACCATGTGTAGGAGTAGAGTGCCTATGTAACCTAGAAACCACGCTCAAACGCTTGACACTGCCTTCTTAAAATCGTTGTCGCATCGTTCAGAAAAAACATAGAGGTATAACATTTTACGCAAAGTAATACTTTGCACACTAGAGCGGAAAAGTGATTCTTTACGGCCTGCAATCAGTGCAGAAATGGTCACTTTTCAAGGTATCTATAGGAAAAAATGTTTCCCGCACTAGAGCGGAAAAGTGATTCTTTTCGTTCTGTAATCAGTGCAGGAATGGTCACTTTTCAAGGTATCTGTAGGAAAAAATGTTTCCCGCACTAGAGCGGAAAAGTGATTCTTTTCGTTCTGTAATCAGTGCAGGAATGGCCACTTTTCAAGGTAACTGTAAGAAAATAGTTATTTGTGCAACTAGTGCGCAAAGTGACAGTTTGCTGCACCGAAAGAAACGTTAACGCCCGAGCCGTAGGCGAGGGCGGAATGGTTTGTTGAGTGCAGCAGAGGAACTTTGCGCACGTATTTCACATTAAATTTTTCCTACAGTTACCATTGAATATGAAAATAAAAACCTTAATTTATTGTCAAATTGAATGTAGTAGTAGTGTTTGAATGGCGGGGGGCAGCTGTGTGGTGTGTGCTGTGGTGGCACTGTGCTGTCGCTGTCCTCCATTATAATATCTACTTAACAAGGTGCTCGTTGTGCTTCGTTGCACCTCTGCTCACTATAGCAGCCACAGCAGTCACTGTTACCAACTTCATTTTGATTTTGCTGCACTGTTGCTCCATATAACTTACTAAGTATTTTGCGTTGCCATGTTGCAAATCTGGAGTATAGGAAAAATTTTTGCCGCACTAGAGCGGAAACGTGATTCTTTGCGTTCTGTAATCAGTGCAGCAATGGCCACTTTTCAACGTAACTGTAGGAAAATAAATTTGTTGGTCCTTGTGGGAAGGACCCACCCACCTCGCCTGAATATACCATTTAAGCCAATTATTAATTCAATAATTTATGGTTGACCAGCAGGTAACCCGTGCTCCACTAGGGTCTATTTTAAAACTTGACATGATGAAATCTTGAAGAATTGAAAATAGGCCTATAATCATCCTCGATTAATTGACCGAGCGAAGTGAGGTCTAAGATTCAAGTCGACGGTTTGGCATTTCTCTTAATGTTTGAATGTTTATATGTTGCGCATTTTACGGCGAAACGCGGTAATAGATTTTAATGAAAATTGACAGGTATGCTCCTTTTCCAATTGCGCGTCGACGTATATACAAGGTTTTTGGAAATTTCGCATTTCAAGGATAATATGAAAAGAAAAAGGAGCCTCCTTCATACTTCAGTATTAGAGTAAAAATAAGACTAGAATTATTCATCATAAATCAGCTGACAAGTGATTACATAGATGTGTGGAGAAGCCAGTCTATTGCTGTATTTCCATGAGGTCTATAGTTTCAATCAGCTACTTGTGGATGAGAATACTGCTGTTCACAGAACTACTAGTTAAGAATCTATATGCAAAATTTCAAGTTATCAGTTCAGACGTGATGATGCGTCAAACATAATTTTCCTATCCTGTACTTGTATAAGTCAGTTCTTTCCTTTATTATAGTATAGATGAAATTATGATCCCATTTTGAATGGCATGAAAATGGTAAATCGCAGTTGAATTACCATTTATGAATTTTGTGTAATGTATGTTGATTTGTTTCAGGAAATGTTCAGCAAATTTGGAACTATTTTGGATTTGAAGATTATGTCAAAGGGCACAATCAAGGGTCAAAATCATATGATCAATAAGCCTAACTACGGGTTCATTGTCTTCGAAGACCAAAGAGCTGTCATTGACACCTTGGATAAAAAGGTGAGTTTTCAGCTATAGTGTGGTCCACGTTATAATGGCAGTATTTGATTAACATCGGTGTTGCTATCCTTGTCTATCATTCGACAAAGCAGAGTGTGCTATCCTTTTCTAGCTGTACAACGTTGTCAGATCGTTTTTAACATTAGAAATATAATTAACTAACAAATGTTATCATAATTATAAAAATCATGTTTTTGGACTCAAAGGATCTTGAAACGTATCTAGACATTTAGAAATTGGGGTACTTTAATTTTTTTCGGAAAGCAATACTTTATAGCAACAAGGCAAGGAAAGTAAAAATATAATCATTGTTAAGTATTTGTTCTTACTAATAAAATATAATTGATTATTTCAAACAAGAATGAGCAGTTAATATTTCACCATACAAACTTCTATAGAAGGCAGTGATAGGGTAGAGAATTGTCAACACTGTTCTCATATCTTTCTTCACTGCCATTATAACGTGAACCTAACTAGCATTATTTTTTCCTCCACCTACTGTATAAAGTACTTACTTTACTCCCTGAAACATAATACCAAAGTGTCACTTTTTCGCTCTCGGTACTAAAAAACAGAAAAACTCCCTAGGGAGGAAAAGTGATTCCATTTAAATAACATGGGAAGCATCTCTATTTTAAAAACTTACATTGTAATAGGTTAGAAGGTCTAAGCTCAGATGAGAAAGCATAATAGAGGTGTCTGTCATTGAGTCAACTGAATTCAACACCACAACCAGAAATTTGATTAACTCATGAAATATATGTTTGTATGATATTATATTCTTAATATTAGTAGACGATAAAAATTTATACAATTTTCAAAATATTTTATTCTATTCAAAATACCAGCCAACAAATATTTTTGATCTGCGATTCAAATCTGAACCGCGTGATCTGGAGTCAGCCATTTTTGGTAGCCGCCCAGCTGATATAATTGTTACAACTTTTGCCGATAGCGCAATTGGCAGTGCCAATCAGACGACCGGTTTTTAGGTTTTAGATTTTAGGTTATGTTGTTAGGAAACATTGTCACCAATACGTAAGTTATTAAAATGATTTTATTTGCAGTTTCTATAAAAAAATGTATATGGAGAAAAATGTTGTGTGCATCACGAGCGAAAAATACTTTTTCTCCCTCAGGAAAATTGTTGCCCTCGGCTTCGCCTCGGGCTTTTTCTCCCATAGGGAGAAAAAGTCGTACTTTTCACTCTAGATAGGCCTATACAAATAACTATTTCGTCACCCTGGTTTTATCGCATATTTTTTGTATATCTGCTTTGTACCAAAAGATTCTGGATTAACATTGGAAATGGTTTCATTGAATAATATGAACGAACTCTCTTGAGTTCTAAATATAATCTAGTTCTAATATAAAGTGTAATTTTTATGCCTGCGATCTGTAAAGCCACGGACACACAGGGCGTTTTTCAGACGAGTCGTCATGACAAGAGAGGAAGCTCTCCGATTGGCTGATTCTCGATACGCCTAAACCAATCAGCTGAGGAGGAAGCTGATTGGTTGGGCGTATCGAGAATCAGCCAATCGGAGAGCTTCCTCTCCTGCCGTGCCGACTCGTCTGAAAAACAAACGCCTTGTGTATCATTGGCCTTGAGGATCGTCGTCACATGAAATACTACTAGAGTGAGGTCCACATTATAATGGCAGTGGAGAAAGATAGCAGAACAACGTTGCCGATCTTCTGTCTTGCCAATGCCTTCTATAGACGGTAGCTTATACAGGTTTATTCATGTAATATTAACAATCAATTAAATCAAAAATCATCAATTTAATTCATAGTTGGAATCTATTATTATTTTATTATTCTGTCGAAGAATTTATTTTACATTTCAAAGCCAAGCAATATCCCCTGAAAAAAATACAAATAACACATCATGGTGTAAAATCTATAAATATCGGGGCACCGAGCTTCGCTCGTTATTAGTATTTATTGATAAGCAGAACAGAATTCTCTAAAATGATCGTGTTTATATTTTACAACTGGCTATACGTCAGCTTTTGAATTTGCGGGATGCAATATTTTGATTTTTCACATACTCACTCGCTCTCTCACTTTTTTACTATCCACAGCTGTTTCAGCCAAGGATGATCCTTTTAATGTCGTTCAGCGAGTTTTCCCAAGGATTAGACCTTGTGCAATCAAATTTTTACATAAACCTACCTAGGTAGGTTTGCATAAACCTATGTTACAAATTTCGTGAAAATCGTTAGAGCCGTTTTCGAGATCCGTTGAACATAAATAAATAACCAGATATAAAAATATAAACAGATATACAGAAATTGCTCTAATAGATAACAGCTGATAAATTTGTAAATTGGTGAACTAGAATCCCACAAAATGGCGATCTTGCAATGCATCACGGGATCGTGTCATGTCATGTATTTGTAAACCTTGAACCATTTAAGACATAAAATCGGTCCAAATTGTGATTGATTATTTGAATTGTGAAGATTCATACTTGATTATATGAATATACATATTATATGATAATATTTATTTATTTATTTAATCATTCAGAATTATACAACTTACAGAAAAGTACAAGAGGCTAACTTACGCTCAAAACGGTTCCAATATATTGTGATAATATTGTGAATGTTTGTTGCAGCCATTCTACTTTGATGGCTTGAAGTTGAACGTGGAGGAGAAGCGAGCGAGGAACAGCCGCGGGGGCGGCGGGGGGCCACCGATGGAGCCACGCATGAGCTCGGGTGGCGGCGACATTGGAGGCGGTGGCCGAGGGCCACGAGGCGGCGGCGGAATGCCTGGAGGCGGTGGAATGCGCGGAGGCGGCAACAGGAGCTACGTGCCCAACAGGGGCGGACACAACTACATGAGAGGCGGTGGTGGCGGTGGACCCATCAGGCCTAACGGACCCGGGGGCGGTGGATACAATAACAGAGCCCCCAACAATCGCTAGCAAAATGTTGTATCATGTGAAAAAGGGTTTTCTGAAGCTCCGAGTGACTTAATCCCCTCCATGCTGATGCTTCACTACTAAAGAGAACCTTATTTTGGCATATCTGTTAATTAGGTATTATAAATTTCAAACTTATCCGTCTGTGATGTCAGATTTTGCTTCAACACGGTTCTCTTATAAAACTACAACAACAACAATAACAGTGGACTATTATTATTAATGTATTGTGTTTGATATTCGCTTCGACTGGTGACTTGAGTTTCGTCATAGAGACAACATACAACAGATATTCCATGGTGTAGGGCATTTGTGTTGCAATTTTCAATGTTAAATCAAGCCAATAGTCGTGAATCTTGTAGTCTCTCTTTAGCCAATTACATACGCATCGATCTCTTGTCATTATAAATTCTATTGGATTAAACAGATGATGTTTGTCAATCTGGTAGAATTCATAAGGACGGCCAAAAAATTGTACGAACAAAAACGAAGGGTGTGTAGCTAGCCTTAAGCCCCCCACACATACACATCGATATTGTTCGTACGATGTTTTCCGTCCTATCAGATTAAATGGAACTTGACAAACATTATCTGTTTAATGTAATAGGATTTATAAGGACGGACGAACAGAAATCGATGTGTGTGTAGCTAGCCTTACTGTGCCGTTCTTCCACTCTCACTTGGCCAAAACAGTGACAATATACAGTAGTCGACAGTACTTTTTCACTATACGTGAAATAATAATATGTCTATTCGTAGATTGGAGCTTCGTAGTCGGCTTGAGATGACAAAGAAATCGACTTGAAATTTGGAACATGAACGCACTGCACTATACCTTGGGATATCTTGTTATGCTATCGTTTCTCTATGGTTTCGTCTTGAAAATCTTCCATGTGTATTACATATCACTTAGAACTGTGTTTTACCTGGAGAACTGTAGAATGGTGTTGTATAGCGGTGATGATTCTTTCGTATGTATATATTTATATTTTATTTTTGTTTTGTTCTTGTCGTATTCTTTTGTAAACAGCGAACGATCTCCAAAATTTACTTGTGCAAATAAGACTCTACAGAGCAGAGCTTGGTCGATGAATTTTGCTCATGTCCCATAGATTCTCGAAGCTTCATAAAACTCTACTATTCTTAGAGCAATAGTTGATTAAACAAATCTTTAAACACGATTATTTCAATGTATTTTAGTTATAATACGAGAACATTTGAGATAAGCTTGAACGTCGTATGGGTAAAGCTTTCTTAGAGCTCATTTTCCACTTGCAGCATTTCAAACTGTATTGCCTTCGTAAATTTTTCAATCGAAAATAATGCCATTTATAGTATATCGTTTATTGTTTTAGAAGTCAAAGGCTGCCTTATAATGGCATTGCTGATCAATCTCCACTATATAGAAATAGACAAAGTCTAGAATTTTCTTATTGAAAATGGTTTTATCATAATATCTTTCTCCACTATTCCGGAAAATTGCAGCATGAACATTTTACATTGGTTGACAATTTTTTTGACTAATTTTTCACATTAACTCGCTATGCACTTTGCATTCTTGTAATAGTCTCTTTCACATTTTCAAGAACTTGTTACAAATTCGAGCAGTTTAGTTTATGTCTCTGATAACTTTGATGTATTGTACCTGATTATTATTTATTGAACTATTTGTCAAATTTTTTAAAACTTGGAACAGGCCTAAATTTAAGTTGAGCATTGCTTGCTAATGGTTTCTTCTCTTACATACTTCTGGCATTTACCTGGGATGCCTTCAATATATAGACATTTATTTCATTAATACTGTTAAATACTCATTTCTTAGAGGCTTTAACGTTTTCCTGCTTTATCAATCGACAATTGAGCCAGAATTTAAAGTGGGAATATTAGTGCTTAGGATCTACAAAATTGAAGACTAAAATTCTTTGCTAACTTCTAGTGTTTGAATATTGTGATAACATGTTAATGTGCTAATTTTTTTCCAATAAATTACATTTTTCTGATTTGGATCAAATTATAATTTTATTTCTTTAGCATAATAGTCTGGCGTGAATTGATTATCTATAAAAGAACAATACCAGAAGTATTGCGAATCTTTCTGTTCAAGTATTCTTATTGTACTAGTGGTGATCCATTCTTAGTTAACTTAGTTAATGTTAGTTCAATTAATTTTATTTGTTTTTCTTGAAGAGTCGACGATGATAATATATTCATCTAATAATTCGGAAGTCGAAAAACAAGTGCAGTTTTGAGTGAAATTATTCATAATATTTATAATAATATTATGTAAAAACTGATAATTAAAGTTTCATACATGAACGAATACCAGTTCAAAATATAATTATTGTGTGCATTTTCTCATACCTTGTGCATCTTTTTATATACGCTTTCCATTCTCAATCAACTTTTATATGAATTTTCTTCAGAGAATTGATTAAGACCTGGTTTCTGGGACATTTATTAAGTCTAATGGACTGATAGACTTATTGATCTATTAGATTTAATGAGTGTCCTAGAAACTGGGATTTACAGTATTTAAAAATATTGAAAAGGGAATCATCTATATAATAAGAGAGAGTAGGTTGTGTTTGTTCGCATCAGAACATGTCAACTTGTGGATTGCATACCGGAGAAACGGGAATGATTTAGATCTCTAAATTTTGCACGTTTCAGTGAATAACTCACCCTGTATTGTAGAGAAACGTCTCATATTTTTGCATGACATTTGTTAGAGCAACCACTATCCATAGCCGAATAACAATCAAATCTGGTAAATTTGCATTTTACATGAAATCCATGGATTTTTGCAAAAATGGTTGAAAATTGAAATTACACAAACTCTTAGGAATGATGGTACTTGACAAGAGGTTAGAGAAATGTCTGAGCAAATTTTTTATTTTTGAAACAAAAAGAACTGTATCTCAGATTTGGCTGAAATTTGCACCATAGAAACTCAGCTTGACCTGAGTCAGAGCCAAATTTGGCACTCCCGGCTTCCATACAGAATGAGTTATGAAGGTGCAAACATTTAATTTTCAAATGATCATATTTCCTGAACGGTAAGGAATTTCACAAAATTGATTCCAGATTCGTATTTCTCGCATCAAGGACCATAAGATTACGAAGTTTAAGCAATTTTTATTCTTCACAAATAATTGATAGAAACCATGGACTAACTTGACCTGAGATGTCAGAGCCAAATGTGGCACCCCTAGTTACTATACAGATTGAGTTATGAAGCTGCAAACATGAAATTTTCAAATGGTTATATCTCCTGAACGGTAGGGAATTTTGCAAATCTGATTCCAGATTCGTTTTTCTCGCATCAACGATCTTAAGATTACGAAGTTTAAGCAATTTTTATTCTTCACAAATAATTGATAGAAACCATGGACTAACTTGACCTGAGATGTCAGAGCCAAATGTGGCACCCCTAGTTACTATACAGATTGAGTTATGAAGCTGCAAACATGAAATTTTCAAATGGTTATATCTCCTGAACGGTAGGGAATTTTGCAAATCTGATTCCAGATTCGTTTTTCTCGCATCAACGATCTTAAGATTACGAAGTTTAAGCAATTTTTATTTTCCACAAAAATTTATAAAATCCATGGACTAACAACCATCGTAAAACACTGAAACAAAAAGTATTTCAGATTAGGCTGAAATTTGCACAATAGATGAAGCTTGACCTGAGAAATGTCTGAGCCAAATTTGGCACCCTTATCCACTATACAGATTGAGTTATGAAGCTATGAACATAAAATTTCCATATGTTCATATCTTCTGAACAGTAAGGGATTTTGAAAATCTGATTCCAAATTCGTGTTTCTCGCATCAAAGACCATTAGATCACGAAGTTTGAGCGATTTTTATTTTTCACAAATCAATGACAAAATCCATGGACAAACAACAAGTATCTCGGATTCGGCTGAAATTTGCACCATAGATGAATCTTAAACTGAGAAATTAATGATGGAGCCAAATTTGGCATTCTCAGCTACTATACAGGATGAGTTATGCGGCTTAAAACATGAAATTTGCAAATTTTGAAACGACCATATCTAATGAACGGTAAGGAATTTTGCCAATGTGATGATATATTGTTGCTGAGTTTCTCATTGCTGAGAGTTATAGCAATTTTAATCAATTTTTGGATTCATGAAAAATGAATCCGTTACCTGTTGCTTTTTTCTGCTGTGCTGTTCTAATTCTCATCCAATACAAATGAGCTCAGTAGTCACAAAAATTCTGAGAAATTTGAATTTCCCGCTCAAATCAGTCGGTACCTCTTGCATGTTTCTGTTGCCCTGGTAGTATTTAGTTGGTTTTTAATTCCGTACCAGGGAGTCAGAACACTTCAAGAGGTTTTTTTTTTCAACGCCTTCCAATGCAAGCATAGGCAACCCGCAACACTGATCTAGTTTGTGTACCTCTTGCATGTTTCTGTTGCCCTGGTAGAAATCTGGTCATTTCTAATATGCAAATGAGCTACTATTTGAGCGGGAAATTCAAATTTCTCATGACTAGCGGGAAATTCAAATTTCTCATGATTTTTTATACTATTTGAGCGGGAAATTCAAATTTCTCATGACAAGCGGGAATTTAATTTCTCATGACTAGCGGGAAATTCAAATTTCTCATGACAAGCGGGAAATTTAAATTTCTCATGACTAGCGGGAAATTCAAATTTCTCATGACTAGCGGGAAATTCAAGTTTCTCATGATTTTTTATACTATTTGAGCGGGAAATTCAAAATTCTCATGATTAGCGGGAAATTCAAATTTCTCATGATTTGTACTATTTGAGCGGGAAATTCAAATTTCTTATTATTTATACTATTTGAGCGGGAAATTAAAATTTCCATGATTTATACTATTTATACTATACTGGCTGAAATTTGCACAATAGATGAAGCATGACCTGAGCCAAATTTGGCACCCCCAGCTACTATACAAGATGAGTTATGAAGCTGCAAACATAAAATTTTCTAATTTTCAAATGGTCATATCTCCTGAACGGTAAGGAATTTTGCAAATCTGATTCCAGATTCGTGTTTCTCGCATCAAAGACCATAAGATTACAAAGTTTGAGCGATTTTTATTTTTTACAGACAATCGATAGAAACCATGGACTAACCATCATGAAACACACTGGGACAATGAGTATCTCAGATTTGGATGAAATTTGCTCCAATGATAGAGCTTGACCTGAGAAATGTCGGAGCCAAATTTGGCTCCCCCAGCAGGGGAGTTATATACAAATAGTTATATACTATACAGGGTGAGTTATGAAGCTGCAAACATGGAATTTGCAAATTTTCAAATGGCATATCAACTGAACGGTGAGGAATTTTGCAAATCTGATTCCAGTTTCGTGTTTCTCGCATCATAGACCATAAAAACAAGGATTTTGAGAGATTTTTTTCCACTTCTTACTGTCAACACTTACACTTATTTCCTTATTAAACAAAAATACTAAGAAATTGTCAAAAACCACAGATTTATTTGTACTTAAATCAATAAACCTGTGGTTTTTGACAATTTCTTAGTTTTTTTTTTATCTTATATGAATAATCACCACAATTTCAACTACTCAACTTCACAAACAGTAAAACCAAATCTGAGATACTTTTTGTTTCAGTGTGTTTCACGATCTATGGATTTTATCAATTTTTTGTGGAAAATAAAAATCGCCAAAACTTCGTTATCTTATTATGGTCTTTGATGCTAGAAACACGAATCTGGAATCAAATTTGCAAAATTCCTCACCGTTCATTAGATATGGCCGTTTGTGAAGTTGCAAATTTCATCTTTGCAGCTGCATAACTCTGTATAGTAGCTGGGATTGCCAAATTTGGCTCAGAAATTTCTCAGGTAAAGCTTTATTTATGGTGCAAATTTCAGCCAAATCTGAGAAACTTTTTTCTAATGTTTCAAAACATCATGGATTTTTGCCAAAATGGTTGTAAATTAAAATATCTCAGGAATAAAAGTACTTGTCAAGAGGAACAAATATGGCGATTACATTGTCGAAATTCACTCCTTTTCTTTTGTTATAAACATTTGAAGATGAATGATTTTTCTGATCTGAGAGTGGAGGTGAGATCATATGTTTCAATGAATAACTCACCCTGTATTGTAGTGAAACGTCTCATATTTTAGCACGACACTTGTTAGGTCAACCTCTATCCATAGCCACCCGAATATCAATCAAATCTGAGAGATTTACATTTTTCATGAAATCATTTGTATTTATCAACATTTATTAAACATTTATATTTTTCATTTTTTAATAATGGGTTCATTATTGTTATTATATAGCACATCATGGATTTTTGCAAAAATGGTTCAAAATTAAAATCACTCAAACTCTCAGGATTAATAGTACTACTTATGAGAGGTAGGTACAAAAATATGTTATTTTGAACTACGGTATTTTGACGCCACTACATTCTTATTTTTGAATAATAAGTTATTAAAACTAGTACCTGAGAGAAGTTAGTACTTTAATTGTAACTACGTAAAGCTGCGTTTACACCGGAGTTAATAACACGAGTTTTAAAGAAAAAGTTATTAACTTGAGTGAATCGTCAAAATTTCTCTTGCCAAAAGTTTAACTCATGTTCCTAACAGAAAATTCCTTGTTATTAACAAAATCTTGTTATCAATATAATTGACTTCCATATTATAAGAGCAAAAATAGAGGAAACATGGTGGCAAACTTTTTTTTTCAAAAATGTCACACCTTCAAGAGCGGATATCTCGAAAACTAGTGGAGATATAAAAAAAGTTGTGGAATAAATATTGTGGCAAATTATGTAAGCTTTAATTTGTTATATGACAGTCAAGTCCTTAGGATACATAGTTTTCAAGTTTTATGCGAGAAACCAAATGGTACCTTTAAACCACCCCCACCGACCTTAGCACAGGGGGTAGGGGTAGGGGTGATGACTTTTGATATGTTCACCTCCTAACTACCCTAAACAGAACTGCGGGGTCAAAAATTGTCTTCCCAACTTTTCCCCCTATACCCTTTTTTGAGCATTCATTGCCCGGACTATAAATAAATTATTTTACTGGTTAAATATTGAAAAAGTAACAAATACTTGCACTTTATTGCATAAAAAATAAATACATTTTTACACTAAACATTAATCTAAAACCCCAATTATACATATATAATTACAAAATACCACTACTGCAATTTAAAGCTTGGCAAGAATTGACACTAGAGCTTGAAATAGCACGTTTGCAAAACTGTAACGTTACAAACGTGTAGCTTTACAAAAATGTAACGTTACAAACGTGTAGCTTTACAAAAATGTAACGTTACAAAACGGTAACGTTGCAAACTGTAGGCCTATCTTATTTCACGAATCGTCATTCTTGGGTATATTTTCATTATCTATCGTGAACCATAATTGCCGCGTTTTGAGAATGTCGTGCACTGTATCGTCCATCTTCATTTTTATGCCCATTTCCTTACATTTCAAATAATTCTTCACAAACTTTTTATTGTGCGGTGATGCATCTGGATCGGAGAGGAAGTCTTCCACCTATAACATAAAAATTTACATTACATTAATATTAATTAATCTATAAGTAACTAGCGGTCAGGCTCGCTTCGCTCGCCATATCCGTCTATCTGGACCCCCGACTGGATCGTCCAAAGGTGAGATCAGCAGGCTCGCTTCGCTCGCCTGCATTTTTATCATATGTTACACCCGACGATGTTACGACGATCCAGACTAAACTGGCTAAACGGATATGGCGAGCGAAGCGAGCCGGACGTCTAGTAATATAATATTCCCATGGATAGAGCTCTGATTGAAGTAGGAGTGCCCAATCAATTTTTCCGCGATAAATGCATTTCAATCTTCAACTTGGTGCCAACCTAACAAAGTAAACTCAACTTAATGCCAACCTGACAAAATTATTGATTTAGTTACCAGTTAACAACTGTTTCGAAGAGGTACTCTCTCTAGATTATAGTTCTATATTAACATATGGTATGGACATTTTTCAATTATAATTAAGAGAATAAGAAGAATATACATGCTAAAAGACGAACTTTCAACTCTTAAAAACCACCCTTAGAGTGTCATATTGCCAAAAGATTTCTTAGTGCGCCTCTAAAGGGCCAACTGAACATACCTACCAAATTTGAACGTTTTTGGTCGGGTAGATTTTTAGTTCTGCGAGTGAGTGAGTGAGTGAGTGAGTCAGTCAGTGAGTGAGTGTCATTTCGCTTTTATATATATAGATGCAATAATGGGAAGAATTGGCTTATACATGTACGGGATAGGAAATCCACGAATGACTCATCATCACGTCTGAACTACTCAACTGATTAACTTGAAATTTTGCATATAAATTCTTAATTTACCGAGGATGATAATAGGTCTATTTTCAATCCTTAGAGATTTCATTAGATCACGTTTTCAGTTTGTCAAGTTTTTATTTCGACCCTTGCGGAGCATGGGTAACCTGCTAGTATTTCATAATATTTTATTGTGATGCCACCATCAAAACTATACAATAGAGAACTATCTTCTCTATGGCTACATTCATACAGATACATACAGAGTGTATCAGAGAAACGGGAAATTTTGAAGGTTAAATAATTACAAAAAAAATCTGGTGTGGCGCACTCACACAACTTTCCTTGCCGTTATGAAAATAAATTGATCACCTGTCGCTAGTGTACTCGCGCATCTCAAGTCTACTATTCAAAGATATGAAACAGCTGGTGATAGTCAATAACGCTGGAAACACACGAGGTCTGCTATCTCTTCGTAGTGAATGATTTAATAGAACCAACAGTTGCCAACAGTTTGCAATTTAATAATCACATTTTCTCGGATTTCAAGCTTATTTTCAATTGTAGGTGGAAATGTTACTGGACATTAATTGCAGAGATTTTCATGCTCAATCTTTTCCACTTGAAATTTTCTGTTTAAATTGTATATGAAGGCTGATAATTGAGAATCTAAAATCTAACTTTGCATAGATGGGGCAAAGCTCCTGAAATTTTTACAGATATATGACTTGTTGCAGTTGATAGAGCTTATCAATGACTATTCCAGGTATAAATTTGATCAAAATCGTTGGAGCCGTTTTCGAGAAAATCGCGAAAAAACCTGTTTTTGACAACATTTTCGCCATTTTAGCCGCCATCTTGGATTGCATTTGATCGAAATTGTTCGTGTCGGATCCTTATAGTGTAAGGACCTTACGTTCCAAATTTCAAGTCATTTCGTCAACTGGGAGATGATATCGTGTACACAGACGCACATACACTCATACACACACACACACACACATACAGACCAATACCCAGAAATCACTTTTTCGGACTCAGGGGACCTTGAAACGTATAGAAACTTAGAAATTGGGGTACCTTAATTTTTTTCGGAAAGCAATACTTTCCTTACCTATGGTAATAGGGCAAGGAAAGTAACAAATCTTTAAATAAAGTTTTTCATATCATTCAATAGTAAAAATAATGCCATTTTAGAATAAATATTCTACGCAAATATTCCTGGTATTTTCTACGCAAATATTCCTGTAGTCTCTTCATCACATTGTCCATGCATGGTTTGACGTAACATTACAACTGGAATTTGAAATCGCTTCTCGAATCTTGGCTTTCAATTCTTCCGTTGTTGCAGAATTGAAAGCCAAGATTCGAGAAGCGATTTCAAATTCCAGTTGTAATGTTACGTCAAACCATGCATGGACAATGTGATGAAGAGACTACAGGAATATTTGCGTAGAAAATACCAGGAATATTTGCGTAGAATATTTATTCTAAAATGGCATTATTTTTACTATTGAATGATATGAAAAACTTTATTTAAAGATTTGTTTTTCTTGAAATTATTTAACTTTCAAAATTTCCCGTTTCTCTGAAACATCCTGTATATTTTCATACTATAGAGTACATAGTATAAAGTAAGGTCCACTATAATGGCAGTGGAGAAAGATAGGAGAACAGTGTTGCCTAAATTCTCTCTATATCTTCCATAGAATGCAGCTGATACCGATCTGGAATCCCCAGTCTTCGACAACAACGACAAGAGTATCAATTAGCTAAGTGACACGTAATGAAAAAATAGAATAGACGATATCTACCTTCATCCATACACAGTTGTCTATCTCATGATAATCTTTCATGATCGCCTCTTTGATTAGTGACATTTCAGCATTTATTTATTCTTTATTGATTCATACAATAAGTACATCATTAAAATGATAGGGAGAGAAAAATAAGGTAACCTTGTGATATGTCTCTCCCAAATTTAGATAAGGTTACACAAAAGGTCCAAAATAGGTTATTTATTTATATTTTTTATGCATTTTTTTAAATATTCACGATACGATTCAAAATACAAATGACACTGATGTATTAACGTTGATATTATTTATTATTAATTATTGATTCATACAATAAGTACATCATTAAAATGATAGGGAGAGAAAAATAAGGTAACCTTGTGATATGTCTCTCCCAATTTAGATAAGGTTACACAAAAGGTCCAAAATAGGTTATTTATTTATATTTTTTATGCATTTTTTTAAATATTCACGATACGATTCAAAATACAAATGACACTGATGTATTAACGTTGATATTATTTATTATTAATTTATTGATTCATACAATAAGTACATCATTAAAATGATAGGGAGAGAAAAATAAGGTAACCTTGTGATATGTCTCTCCCAAATTTAGATAAGGTTACACAAAAGGTCCAAAATAGGTTATTTATTTATATTTTTTATGCATTTTTTTAAATATTCACGATACGATTCAAAATACAAATGACACTGATGTATTAACGTTGATATTATTTATTATTAATTTATTGATTCATACAATAAGTACATCATTAAAATGATAGGGAGAGAAAAATAAGGTAACCTTGTGATATGTCTCTCCAAATTTAGATAAGGTTACACAAAAGGTCCAAAATAGGTTATTTATTTATATTTTTTATGCATTTTTTTAAATATTCACGATACGATTCAAAATACAAATGACACTGATGTATTAACGTTGATATTATTTATTCTTTATTGATTCATACAATAAGTACATCATTAAAATGATAGGGAGAGAAAAATAAGGTAACCTGGTGATATGTCTCTCCCAAATTTAGATAAGGTTACACAAAAGGTCCAAAATAGGTTATTTATTTATATTTTTTATGCATTTTTTTTAATATTCATACGATTCAAAATCCAAATGACACTGATGTAATAACATTGATATAATAAGGCAATCATTGACCTATTTTTCTTCCAAATTTAGAAATGATATCGGGGACCGAGCTTCGATCTGGAGTACAAAAGCATAAAAAAATTGATCCGACTCAATAAGTATTCATTCAACGGGAACAGACTCTGCTCATTGTGCAATAGGAAGGAGGAGGAGGATGTCACACATTTCATTGGAAAATGTCCCATACTCGTCGAGTTCAGATGGCAACACTTTGGTAGGGCAGCATTGTCACGGGAAGATCTGAAGAACTACCTAAACGGAGATGACTGGCTAAAGATAGGTGCATACTGAGTTGGTGCATGGAAATACAGACACTACTTGATTTCAGAGTTCAATGGATAGTGCGTTGTGAACTGTTGAATGAACACTAAGGGAAAAGTATTTGAAAAACAAGAATGTTTAATTCTGTATGGAGTCTACTCATGTCAAACCTCACCCTGACGGTCGTTGACCAAGGGTTTAATGCTTGTTATAACTAAAATTATGTTCTTGTATAATATTATTTAGGAAACAATGTTAAAATAAAAGCAATTATTCATTCATTCAAACATAAAAAAATTATTATGAAAGGAGAAATTATAATAACATTCATAGTTCATACAGAAATGTTCTATCTAATCACAGTAAATCGAGATTAATTCCCAGAGGAATGCAAAAATTTCCCTCACAAAGGCCCGGTTGCACAAAAGCCGGTTGAATTTTAATCCTGATTAATTTCACGTGAACCAAATCAGAGAAGACCATTTCAAAAAGTTGGATCTACTGGAATCAATCAGGATTGAAAATAACCCGGCTTTTTTG
This sequence comes from Nilaparvata lugens, assembly GCF_014356525.2. Taxonomy (NCBI): domain Eukaryota; kingdom Metazoa; phylum Arthropoda; class Insecta; order Hemiptera; family Delphacidae; genus Nilaparvata; species Nilaparvata lugens. Next base: position 3,357,714 of record NC_052505.1, read on the forward strand.
CAATCGGTACCGAGTACCTGATTGAATGATTACAAAAGTTCAACAGCTGAGTCATAATTTTGACACAGTCCCACACACATGAACTCGCTCACTCACTTCCATCATCAACAGACGACGAAATAATATTATTATCAGCTGTTTTTCCAAGGATGAATAATGATTATCCTTTTCAAGTCCTTCAGCGAGTTTTCCCAGGGATGAGACCTAGTGCAATCGAATCTTTGTATTATAAACCTACTATGTTCTGAATTTCGTGAGAATCGTTAGAGTCGTTTTCGAGATCCGGTGAAATACAAACATCTAAACATCCAAACATCTAAACATTCAAACATCTAAACATATGAACATATAAACAGAAATTGCTCGTTTGCTAGTATAGGATTTGGAGAAATATTGTTTAAAATATTACTGTTATGTATTTTTCTTGGTTTTTGGCGATAAAGTTTCAATAAAAAATCGTAGAAGAGACGATAATTACCTTCATCCAAACACATTTGTCTATCTCATGATCATCCTTGACGATATCCTCTGTGATAGGTGACATTTCGGCCACAAAGTACAAGTCTGCACATCCAAAAACAAACTTCAATATATGACGGAATGCAACCATTGACTCAAATTTCGTTGCTATTCCGGTTTCTTCTTGGATTTCCCTCACGATTGCGTCCGATATGCTTTCACCTGTAACAATGCGAAAGGATATTACTAGTAGTTCTGTAACAGTAGACCACGCGCAGTTAAAAACCGCTGCCTTCTCTAAAGGTGCGTACAGATATACGCGCCGCGAACATGAGCAATTCACTTTTAATCAGCTAATTATATCTGTATTTTTACAGAAACGGTAAAATACAGATATAAAAAGCTTGGCATCAGCTGATTAAAAGTGAATTGCTCATGTTCGCGGCGCGTATATCTGTACGCACCTTAATACTGTCCATCAGAGTAAATTATATCCTGTACTGACGTTTTGGCGAGATATCGGTGTGTTAACAACTAATGGCTGTTTGGGTTGTTGCATCGAAAATATTTTTTTGTAAACAACTATGCTACTATCATCAAAAGCTTACCGAGTTTAAAGCAGAGAAAAGTCGGGAGAAAATAGTATGCTACTTCGAGCTATCAATAATTACATGCCTATTGCTTACAATATTAATAGTCCACACGACAGCTGATTTTTTACCAAGTTAGGCCTGCCGCAAAGTAGACCCACGCTAATCCACGAAAAGCAACCCAAGCCGTGGGATGTTTTGTAGACCATTGCTAGGCTTCTCCAGACATCTGTGTAATGATAAATATCGGGGCACCGAGCTTCGCTTGTTATTTTTATTTATTGATGAACAGAACACAATTCTCTAAAATGATCGTGTTCATATTTCACAGCTGGCTACATGTCATCTTATGAATTTCGGGGATGCGATATTTTGATTTTTCACATACTCACTTTTTTACTATCCACAACTGTTTCAGCCAATGATGAATTATCCTTTTAATGTCGTTCAGCGAGTTTTTCCAAGGATGAGACCTAGTGCAATCGAATTTTTGTATCATAAACCTACTATGTTCCAAATTTCGTAAAATTCGTTACAGCCGTTTTCGAGATCCGTTGAACATAAATAAGCAGATATAGACGGTAGCTGATACAGGTTTATTAATGTAATATTAACTGTTCATTATCGTTTAAAATAATCAATTATATTTTATTAAACAAGGAATTTTATTTTTCAATGATTTCATAATGAATTTTCATAATCAAAATTGAATATTTTGTTAATTGATTATATTCATACATTGTTGAAAAACGATCTGGCAACAGAACAAACCGAGAAAGAGATAGCGCTATCCGATTTGTTGAATGATAGACAAGGATAGCAATACCATTGCTAATCAAACAATGCCATTATAACTGTTCGGTACACTTTTTTATTATTTAAATTGGATAATCTTTTTCAATATAATTATTAAGATCATTATAGGAGTGAGAAAAAGTGGCAACTGAAATTTTCAAGTGGTCTAATAAGCGAGTTATGGGTTGTTGAAGTGCTAAACTCCATTTTCTTTCCAGATCATAAACGGTTTCGAATTTTCCATTGCAGTTTTTTTTTAATACATTCAGTATATTATTGGTTTTGTTCTAATATGCGTTATTACGCGATTTATGCCAAAATAAACAAGTTATCGAATTCACAAAAAATGTTACTTTTTTATTGACCGATCGAAGTGAGGTCTAAGATTCAAGTCGACGGTTTGGCATTTCTCTTAATGTTTAAATGTTTATATGTTTATATGTTTATATGTTTATATGTTTATATGTTTATATGTTTATATGTTTATATGTTTATATGTTTATATGTTATATGTTTATATGTTTATATGTTATATGTTTATATGTTTATATGTTTATATGTTTATATGTTTATATGTTTGTATGTTTATATGTTTATATGTTTATATGTTGCGCATTTACGGCGAAACGCGGTAATAGATTTTCATGAAATTTGACAGGTATGTTCCTCTTCACCTTCTCCGTGATGGAATTTGAATCCATTCTGAAAATAAAAAACATTTAAAAAATATTAAAATGGCAGATCAACATCAATCAATCAACCATTTTTTATGAATAGAATTATTATAATGGTCATCAGAAAAGATGATAGAATATATTATGCAAGCTTTTCTCCTTATTCTCTTAAATAATATTTAATATCGAGGACCAAGCTTCGCTCGTTATTTATTTATTGATTAACAGAATTCAATTCTTTAAAATGATTGGGGAAGGACTAACAGGCACAGCCCAAATCTGTTTCTTCCCCGAATTTTGATTTATACACTATAAATATTCCAAAAAGTAGGTTATGTTCCATACACTTGAATTCCTTTCAAATTTTCAGTCCAAATATTTGAAAACATAAAAGTTATAATTTGGATTGTTTACATACCAAATTGAATAACAAAATAGCACTCACTAATCACTTAGAACTGTAAAATATTGATTAACTTTGAATATTATGATATATGCCATGTCAACAAATCAGATTATTTTGATCCAGTCGATTAAAATTTCTAGATTTCTCGTGAGATACGGTAAGCTAATTGATTGATCACACAGCTGATCTCCCACACAGGCACACGCATCTTCTGTTATCGACAGACGACGAAATTATCATCTGATTTTCTAAGAATGAATTATCCTTCTCATGTCCTTCAGCGAGTTTTCCCAGGGATGAGACCTAGTGCAATCGAATTTTTTTATCATAAACCTACTATGTTCGAAATTTAGTGAAAATAGTTAGAGCCGTTTTCGAGATTCGTTGAACATAAATAACCAGATATAAAAATACAGAAATTGCTCGCTTTATATAATAATATTTATTTGAGTATATATAGAGTGAGTCATATGTATGGGAACCCTTCAATAAATTGGAGACTGTTGTAGATATGATACTGTAACTTTCAGGATAAGTTATTGGTCAAAAACTCTCTACCTTTTGACGTACAACTGAATTTGAACCCCTCATAAGGGGGTAACTTAGAGGTTGTAACTCGAATATTTTAAATGTAAACACCCAATGGGCCATATGAATAAAGTTGAGCATTTGCTTATACTTCTAGAATATGGAGCATTTGCTTCATTTTCTATGATTAAACGTGAGCAAAAGCTTTTGCTCATGCTCATCAAAAAAATAGTTTGAGCATTTGCTCAAAAGTAAAAGCTTATACTCAAAATTGTATGAATAAACTAGAGCATTTACTCATCTTTTGAAGCAAATGCTTCAAAAAAATGTGAGTCTAGTCTAGAGTAGCTTATCACCTTTTGCTCATAGTAAAAGGGCTCAACTAATTCGTATGAGGAAGATGAAACTATACAAGATACGATCACAAACAATAGTTGAGAACTATAGAACTTCTTTTAGATTCAACCATGATATATTACCAAAAGTATTATGATATATTACCATGATATATTACCAAAAGAATAAATACAAAAAATAGCTATCTGATATAAAGATAGCCATCACAAAATAGGAAATGGGCATTTAAGAAGATGAGAGTATAGACGATTATAAGAAGGCTATTGAGATTATAAGATTATGCTGAAGATTGTTATAGAGATGCCATTTTTCACGCTATTATTTCAAAATTCTAATCTCAACAAACCTAAAACTAAATTCATAAATAGAAAACAGAGCAGACGACGCAAACACAAGCGGTGTCTCCTACTTGCATATTTAGCGCTTACGTGAGCTATAAAAACAAAGTAAGGCCACAAAGGCGAATCAGCTGATGAAAAATCTTTAAAATACGTGAGCATAAGGTAGGAGTATAAGGTAAAGCTTATTCATATAAAAATGAGCAAATTCTTATGTTTCTACCTAATGCTCAAGAGCAAAACCTTATGCTCCATGCTCATGCTCATGAGCATATGCTTTGGTTTTATTCATATGACCCATTGTGTGGTACATCATTCTAAAGGCCTGATACATTCTAAAGGACATAATTATGTACTCTGTTTACTGTCAAAATATAATTATTAATTGTATAATTAATTACTTCTTCCATCTTCTTGTATTATTTTACGCCTATGAACATTTGGATGATTACCATTTCATAGCCCAATAAGGTACATCAAGTAAAGCCATCAATTCTGTGTTATTGGTTCGTTTACAGTCCCCGTAGACAGTCTTTCCCTATCTTATGCAGAGTCGCGACTAAATGGCAACTAAAGACTGAACCATAGCTCGGTTGATACTGCAACTCAGTGGAGTGATGGAGGGAAAGTTTTGGAATGCATAGGAGACTCATTCACTGACACCACCCCATATGGTTATGTCAGCAAATCATTCACACAAAGATATAGAGCACTATTTACTCATGTCAATAAATATATAGATAAGAATAAATGAATAAAAAATGAAATAAAATGCCTATCATGTTTTGAACTATTACAGAGCTAGATCCAACCCTTTGATCCATTCCACAGACACATCACTGACATCATGTACCCCTTCAACTCCATCAGAGAAAAATCGCAAGGGGCACTCTTCGGCAATATGCCTCATAGTTTGAACTGCCACTCCACAATCACATGTTTATAATTATTATTTAACGAAAATCCCAAATAAATTCTGCAAATCACCCCGAAGACCTCTGCTACTGCAGACATTGACAACAGGGTTAACAGCTAGATGGAAATTCGATGAGAACTACTATCCAAAAATTAGTTGCCAGCCCGGGAATCGAACCCGGTACCTCCCAATTGCCAGTCAGGAATGCGGCGCAGCTGGCGCGGTGGTGTACAGCCTCAGCCTCTCCTCCACCTGGCGAAGCCGACGTAGGGCCCTCCTCTTCTGGATTCGGCGGCCGGCTCGGTTCCTCCTAGGCATCGGCTGGGTAGTAGACAAGGAAGACACCTCAGGTTGCGGTTAGTCTCGCCGTGGTTCCCTCATTGGCCTGCTCGCTGCTCTGCTCCTGGTCTCGGTAGTGGTCTCGGCTGGTAGTGGTCTCTGGTAGTGGTCTCGGCTGGTGGTCTCTTCTGGCTCTTCAGTGGAAGGCTGCTAGTGAGCAAGTGCTATCGAGGGTAGCTGAGTAGCCCCCTTTTATTCACAGTCCCCGAGTTCACCGGCGCTGCTATTGGCCGGCGGTGCTCGGCCAATAGAAACGCAGGAACGGGTGGCGGCGACTGAGGCGCACCCTGGTGGCGGGTGGGTCAACCAATTATTTGGTTGATGCGTGGCGTGGGGAGCAGAGCAGAGCGGCAGGCTGAAAGGTAGCGAACGCGAGGGAGGTATCAATTCCCCCCCCCCGTTTGAGGTAGCCACGGCGAGAATTTATTGATTGCAAAAAACAAGATACAATGTTTACAAAATATACAAAAGTGCCATTGGGCGATAATTTTACAGAAGTGAGACCAGAAGGGTCTCCCGCAACAGGTGGGTTGTGGTCAATAATTACAGAAATAAGACCAGAAGGGTCTCCCCAACAGGTGTGTTGTTATTCCAAGAGATGTTGCTGGTCGGTGGTTGGAGCCGGGCGTAGTTGAGTCTCGTACACCTTGATGGTCTCGTTGTCACGGGTGATCCAGTAGACAGCTCCTTGGTTGTGGGCGACCATATATGGTCCCTTCCATCTGGGTGCTAGGCCCGCGTGGAATTTCTGAGCCTTGTTTGAGAGTTGATGATTCCATGTGAGCACCTGGTCGCCGATCTGGTAATGAGGCTGTGTCTCTGCTATCGGGTCTCCCTTCCTATTGAGATAATTTTCTTGGTTCAACACAGCTTCGCATTGGATTGCGGTTAGCGTGTGTAGACGCTGGTTAATATGGTCTTTGTGCGGTTCAAGTTGATTTTCGGGCCAGTGGCTCCATTCCCCTGGCCGTGGAAGGGTTTGGCCAAACAGGATTTGACTGGGGCTGTATCTTGTTGCCGTGTTCTGTCGATTTCGCAGGGTGAATAGCACGGATGGTAGTTGATTCTCCCATTCTTGGTGTTGTTCTTGTAGGCGGATCCGTAGTCCCTTCTTGAGTTCCTGGTTCCTTCTCTCGGTAGGGTTGGCTCGGGGGTGATAAATTGGCGTGGTGTAGTGTAAGACTCCCCATTGGAGGCAGAGTTCGTTCCATAGTTTCCCCGTTAACTGAGTGCCATTTTTCGGAGAGTAGGATTTTTGGGTATCCCCATCTGGGGAAACAGGTGCATATCCATCGTGCGGCCAATCGTGTTAGTGTCGCCGTGAGGCAGCAGGTAGGCTTCTATCCACCTGGAGAAAGAATCAGTGATGACCAATATGAATCGATTTCTTCGCTTGGAGAGTGGGTAGGGGCCCATCAGATCGAGACATACGGTTTCCCATGGTCTAGTAGACCGTCGCGGTCGTTGCGTAGGTTCGTGATTCCAGTTGTACGCTTTTGAGCAGCTACAACGCAGGCAATTTTGTACGTACGCGGTTATCTGCGCCTTCATACAGGGCCAAGTGTAGTGTGTAGCGATGTTTCGGTGTTGTAGGTAGGTTTTGGCGTAGCCTGGATGTCCCATTAGATCATCGTCGTGATAGCGGAACAGTAGCCGGGTGCGAAAGTTGGGTGGTATGACTATTCGCCAACCGTCGCGTGTCTTCTTCTCCCAGAGTCGGTTGTGTAGGCGGTAACTGGTGAGGAATACTTGATCAGTTCCCGGTTGATCCTCCAACGGTTGGGGTTCGATCTCCATCCATTGTTGCACCTGCGCATTGATCTGGCCGTCTGTGGCCTGTGCTTTCCGAATCTCTTCTAACAGTTCAGTTTCGGTTGTGATGCTTGCTAGCGTAGCGGGTTCACTGGTGACTGGCAGGATGTTGGGAGGCATGGTTCGTTCTAGTTGTTGACTGGTCTCCTCAACTTTTTCGTTGTCGGGTTGCCGTGACAGTGCGTCGGTGAACTGATTCTCTTTACCCGGGCAGTGTTCTAGGGTGAAGTCAAATTCTTGTAGGAGCAGGGCCCATTGAGTGAGTTTGGCACGGCTGTCCTTTGCAGTTTGTAACCAGGTAATCACCTTATTGTCGGTACGGAGTATGAATGGACTGCCTTCCAGGTAAGGGCGATATCGCTTTACTGCCCAGACAACCGCAAGGCACTCTTGTTCGTTACTGTGATACTGTTGTTCCGTGTGGTTCAGCTTGGCACTGGCATATGCGATCACCTTACGGTCATTGTTGATTTCTTGGTATAGGACAGCCCCTATACCGACCTTGCTGGCGTCTGTCTGTAGGATGAAGGTCTTGGAGAAATCTGGTCGACAGAGTGGTTGGATGTTGGCGGTCAATGCTTGTAGGCGGCGGAAAGCTGTCTCTTCTGTTGGTGACCATTTCCATCGCCTCTTCGTGCTAAGTAGCTCAGACAGAGGCGCACAAACGTCAGCGGCGTTGGGTAAAAATTCTCGTAGCCAGCCGACTACTCCGAGAAATTCTCGCAGTTTCTTTCTGGTGGTGGGTGGTTGGGCAGAAGTCACAGCTAGGATAGCCTGTGGTTTTGCTTGGTTGCCCTCGGAGGTGATTATGTGACCGAGGTATTCAAGTTGCTTGCGGCCGATCTGGCATTTTGCTGCTGAGACAGAGAGATTGTATAGATTTATCCGTTCAAACACTTTGGCTAAGTGGAGTAAGTGTTCTTCCCAGGTATCTGAGTACACAATGATGTTGTCGAGATAAGCATAGCAGAACTTGTCGACGTATCCACTCAGTACCTTGTTCATCATGGATTGGAAGCAGCTGGGTGCATTTTGTAGGCCGAAAGGCATGACCTTAAATTGTAGCTTTTCGCCGTAGGGAGTGGTGAAGGCCGTGTAAGGTCGAGACTGGGGTGCGAGTGGTACCTGCCGGTATCCCATCCGTAGGTCGAGTGAGCTGAATATTTTTGAAGTTCCCAGGCTTCGAATGACGTCCTGTAGGGTCATCTGCGGTGCCGTGGCTGGAGCGGTGATGGAATTCAGCCATCGGTAATCAATGCAGAACCGTGATGTGCCGTCCTTCTTGGGGACAACGACGATTGGAGAGTTGTGAGGCGAATCACTGGCTTCTACCAGGTTGCATTCCTTGAGGGCGGCAACTTTGGACTCGATAATTTGCAGTTTCTCCCGTGAGTATCGGTAAGGCCGCTGGCTGCGTATTTCTGAGCTGTTGAGTTGAATTGTCATGGTGGCGGCCGTGGTGATGGAGGGTGGCATCTGCTCCATGAACAATTTTGCGTGTTGTTGCAGTAATACTGTTAACCGTCGGTGCTGGTCGCTGGGCGTGTCTTCTAGTAACTTGTCAACCAGGTGAATGTCCATCTCTACTGAGACTGGTGGTTGCGCTATCCAGAAGATCGTGTCTCGCTGCGTCTTGCCGTAGATTAGCCTGTCTTGCTCAAAGTCAAGCACTGCCTTATTCTCCCGAAACCATGGTCGTCCCAAGATGATGTCTTCGCGTAGGTCAGGTAGACCTAGGAAGGGAATATTTTGAATGTGCTGTTGGATCTGGAGTTCCAGATGTCCTTGTATGGCCGTTTCGCAGCTAGTGGGATGGTTGGCCAGCAGTACAGGTAGCTTCAGCGGTTGGATCCGTGTACCGTGGTCGAGGTGGGCAGCTCTCACGAAGTTGTGTGTTGTGGCTGAATCGAGTAGAGCAAGTAGTTGTTTACCCGCGAGGATGACAGGGATCCAGGGTAGAGTCTGTCCGTCTATCTGGATCACGGCTAGGTTCGGTGCTTCGCTGGGTGGAGGGCTGGTGATGTGGTTGTTGACTACTGGGGCAGCAGTGTTGGTGACCTTGTCGGTGACTGCGGCCAGGGCAGTGTTGGTGACCTGGTGGCTGACTGCGGCTGGGGCAGTGTTGGTGACCGGCTGGTTGACGGCGGCTGGGTCAGTGTTGGTGACCTGGTGGCTGACTGCGGCTGGGGCAGTGTTGGTGACCTGGTGGCTGAATGCGGCTGGGTCAGCGTTGGTGACCTGGTCGTCAACTGCTGCGAGAGCAGTGTTGGTGACTCCTCCATGACAGCGATCCCGGTAGGTGGCGGGTGCGTGTGGGTCACAGTTGCATGTTAATCCCCAGGCTGGTGGTCGATGACGCGCTCATCGTTAGCTGGTGATGCTGTCCTCTCGCGGGCCAGTAGAGGCGCGGCTGCTGGGTGCTGTGGAGAGTCTCTGTCAGCCGGGAAGAGCAAGGGGTCTTCGATGACATTGGAAGGAGACTTAGCGACGCTAGCAGGGTCTACGGTGGCGTGATGGGTAGGCGATCGATCCGTTGTGAGTGAGACGGTCATGAGTGACGGCTGGGTGGTTGACGCGCAAGGGTGGACGCGGTTGCTGTTGTGAGACGGTGACCCGGGTGACGACTGGTACTGGGTCATTCTTGATAGCCCGTGGAGGTGCGGCTGCTAGGTACCGTGGAGAGTCTCCATCAGCCGAGAAGAGCGAGGGGTCTTTGGTGACGTTGAAAGGAGGCTTGGTGACGCTGGCAGGATCCACGGTGGTGTGACCAAGGAATGACTGGCTGGCCGGTTCGGTGACGGTTATCGCTTGTAGTTGGGGTGGTACCTGCAAGGCTGGCGCTGCGGGTCTCGCACCTCATCGTTAGTGTAGTGGACTCCTACTTTCCGTGCTGGAGGGGTGGAGTCCGAGTCTCTCCAGTATCGCCGTTTCCCTGCCGTTTCTTCGCGAGTTCTGGGCAGTCACGATGAAAATGCTTGGCCGGGCAGTAATGACACTGAGGAAGCTGGTTGTAGTTGAACCTCGGCGGCGGCTCTTGATGGGGTGGCCCTGCGGGTGCCGTAGGTTGAGGCGGCTTATATTTTGGTCGACTGTTGAGGTCGGTTTCCAGGTCGTTGGCGATCATGATCAGCTCTTCATAGTTCGTGGGACAAGCAGCTCGAACTAGGGTACAAAGCTCGGAACTCAGCTGACCGATGAGCTGCTGTAGTTGGAGCTTCTGACGGATGAATTGCTCCACTGGCTGGTTCGGTTTGTGGGTGGTGCCATAAAATTCCGTGTGAGCGGCTGCGATTTTATGGGCTCCCGAGAAACGGGCCTGAAGTCGGTCACGGAACTGTGCCCAGGTGGTGAGGAATTCTCCGTAGTCTCTCCACCAGGCGGCGGCGTCGTCTTGTAGTTGCGCTTTTAGAAGCATGACCCAGGTATAGCTGGGAATGTGGTGACCCTGCAGCAGCTCGGTGCACTGTCGCATGAAGGTGATGGAGTCTTCATGGAGCTTGCCGTGGAAGAACGGTAGCAGGGTCGCTATGCTGGTCAGCTGGCTGAGGTTGCCGGTGTAGCTGACGGCTGGAGCCGGTAAGTTGGCCATGTTGCTGGTTGCGGTAGTGGCGTGACTAGAGGTTGACGGTGGAGCAGGCAGGTTGATGGTCAGCGCGCTGGGTTGCAGGGTGGTTGGTCGAGCGGGCTCGCTGGTGAAGGCGGGTGGCTGCGTTGCCCCGGTTTCGCTGGTGGAAGCGGGCGGCTGCGTCGTGCTGCTGTCGGTTTGACGGTGGTCTGTGCAGGCTAGCCGGCGAATGTAGACTCGGTGTGCTGGCTGGTTGACTGCATCGAATCTTGGTGGTCGTATCTCCACTGTCTCCGGCTCCGGTTCTAGTCGCTACCATGTTCAGGTGTTATGGGCGCCACTGGGAAATTGCCTGTTCCCAGACATGTATTCTGAATTGAAAGATTCAGAGACACATTTTGTTGAAAGAAAATAAGTTTGAATTTTTTGTGTGAAAAATTCAAGACATACATTTAGATGAAAAATTTAAGACATACATTTAGTTGAAAATTTAGGTTGACATTTTGTTTGAAAAAAAAAGTTTTGACAGTGGATTCGTGACAGTGGTAACGGGTTACTGTATCTCCATACAGTGAGTGGCCCCACGTTGGCAGGCGCCAATAATTGATATGGAGGAAAGTGTGGCTCGTTCATCAATTGGGCTAATCAGTCAGGTCAAGCGAGGGGTTTGTTACCACTGTCTGAAAAAATGGCTTTTGGTGGCCCTGAAAAGGGCCAAGTTTGTTGCTGGTGGCCCTGAAAAGGGACCAAGATTGTTGCTGGTGGCCCTAAAAGGGACCAAGGCAGGCTAGATGTTTAGTAGTCGTCGACTGGCGCGATACCACGCCGCGCGAGGGTCCCGGGCAGGTCCGTCTGGTGCGAGAGCAGGCCGGCAGGGGCTCAAGTCAATGGTTCGCAGTCTCCACTCTGGTTTACCTGGGCTACGGAGAGGGCTGACCGGGTGATCTACTAGCCAGAGGTCGTGCCGAATCTCCGCCGGGAGGACCTCCTCGACCACTTCCTCGTTTAGAAGGAGCCTTCGGTCAAACCCCGGGCAGGAAGGGTCGTAGGCTTCCGCTGCACACACTCCGATGTCGGTTCGGCACCCAACCCGCGCATCCAGAACCGCACGCCAGTTGTTAGGCTGGGGCGCTAAGTCTTGCGGCGCAGCTGGCGCGGCGGTGTACAGCCTCAGCCTCTCCTCCACCTGGCGAAGCCAACGTAGGGCCCTCCTCTTCTGGATTCGCGGCCGGCTCGGTTCCTCCTAGGCATCGGCTGGGTAGTAGACAAGGAAGACACTTCAGGTTGCGGTTAGTCTCGCTGTGGTTCCCTCATTGGCCTGCTCGCTGCTCTGCTCCTGGTCTCGGTAGTGGTCTCGGCTGGTGGTCTCTTCTGGCTCTTCAGTGGAAGGCTGCTAGTGAGCAAGTGCTATCGAGGGTAGCTGAGTAGCCCCCTTTTATTCACAGTCCCCGAGTTCACCGGCGCTGCTATTGGCCGGCGGTGCTCGGCCAATAGAAATGCAGGAACGGGTGGCGGCGACTGAGGCGCACCCTGGTGGCGGGTGGGTCAACCACTCATTTGGTTGATGCATGGCGTGGGGAGCAGAGCAGAGCGGCAGGCTGAAAGGTAGCGAACGCGAGGGAGGTATCATATTAATTAGCATTTGAATAAATGCATTCTCTATTTTACTCCATCTGTAATGACATGTTTGATCGTCTGTCAGGCCCCATTTTGACCGCCAATAATTGCATCTACGCACTCCTGTGCGGAAACGATTGATAAGAGACTATTGTTTCCGAGGAAGAGTCATAGGCCTACCATTTACCTGCACTGTTGGGTCTCTTATTTCCGAGCGCAGTTGTATTCGTTCCACCTTTGAAGTATTCTCCTAATTAAAGCTGTTCGGAACACCTTTCTATTTTTATTTAAATTGAATAATCTTTTTCAATATAATTGTTAAGATCATTATAAGAGTGAGAAAAAGTGGCAACTGAAATTTTTAAGTGGTCTAATAAGCGAGTTATGGGTTGTAGAAGTGCTAAACTCCATTTTATTTCGAGATCATAAATGAGGGGGTCAGAATACAAGGGGTCCAAGTGACATTTTTCATTATTTTGAGTTAGCTACAGTAATCGATAGCTGAAAGTGGTAAAAACTGTTGTACACTGTTGACACTGTTGTACTTTTTACAAAAGTACCCTTGCACTAGATGGGTAGAAATCTTGACGAACTGAAACTATTTACCTTGGCAAGATGAGGGAGCCAGGCAGCATGCTGTAGTGTGACAATGAACCAGACACCTCGCACACCCTCAGCTGTCCACTTGGCTATCGATTCTGTTGACAAAGATACAAACAAGGCTCACTTACAACAAGTCACAGCTGTCAAATTAAAAAAATCTGGTGTGGCGCACTCAGACAACTTTCCTTGCTCATTGAACTGTAAGCCCCATTCTTAAAGGAGAATAATTTAGGGGAATAACTTAATGACTATTGGCAACAAAATATTTGAAACTACGATCAGACTACTGTATATGTGTATATATAATTGATTTCAGAGTACTTTTTCCTTTGTGTAAATTGTGAAATTCGATGATATTTTTTAAAAGTCGTCAAAACAGCTGTTCTACAGATGAAATATCTCGACTATGTGTCCTTTCATGAACTGCTCTACCTACCTACCTCATGCACGAGAAGGAGGTTACAAAGTCCATTTCTCAAGGATGGGGTGGACCCCCCATTAGTTTCCCAGAAAGGAGACTCATGCCAGTTAATAGAGCTGATAAATAACTATACAGGGTATGAATTTGAAAAAAAATCGGTCAAGTCATTTTTGAGAAAATCGTGAAGAACATGGTTTTTTAGTAATTATCCGCCATTTTTCTCAAGAATATTACTGAGCTCCTGCAATTTTCCCAGAATTGAGACTCATGTCAGTCGATAGGGCTTACGATTTTCTATCCATGGTATAAATTTGAAGAAAATCGTTAGAGCCGTTTTCGAGAAAACTGTGAAAAACATGGTTTTTTAGTAATTATCCGCCATTTTTTTCGCCATCTTTAATTGAATTTCTTATTGTCGGATCCTCATGGTATAAGGACCTTAAGTTTGAAATTTCAAGTCAATCGGTTAATTAGAAATGGAGTTATCGTGTTCACAGACATACACACATACACACACAGACCAACACCCATAAAAATCATGTTTTTGGACTCAGGGGACCTTGAAACGTATAGAACATTTAAAATTAGTAGACCTTTGAATATTCTAAAAAAAAACTTAAAATTTAGATCAATAATTATATTAAAAGCCGGATTATGTCGGAATTATTCCTTTGGACATAAAATATGGAGCCATCACTCTGGTGAAAACGTTTGTCACTCTTCCTTGGGGGTCTGAGCCCAGGGGAAGGGTGGGCAGGAAAAACCTTGAACAGTAAATTTAAAAATGTACTTTGTGAAAATAATTAAGAATTGAAGTGGTCAACTACAAGACTTAACCTATATCGGACTAAGTGTAACCTTATCTAAATTTGGGAGAGTAATAGCACAAGGTTACCTAATTTTTCTCTCCATATCATTTTGATGATGTAGGCTACTTATTGTATGAATCAATAAAAAATATAGGATAATAATTGACCGAGCGAAGTGAAGTCTAAAGCTGGATTTACACCAAAGTTATTAACAAAATTTTAATAACTTATAGATTCTATTAGATTGAACGGAACTTGACAAACACATATGTTCGGCATGTGTATGATAAGTTATGTTCAATCTTATAGAATCTATAAGGATTAAGCTATTAACATTTTGTTAATAACTTTGGTGTAAACGTAGCTTAAGATTCAAGTCGACGGTTTTGCATTGTTCTTTATGTTTATATTTTTGTTTTTATGTTCCTCATTTACAGCGAAACGAAGCAATAGATTTTTATGAAATTTGACAGGTATGTTCCTTTTTGAATTTCGCCTCGACGTATACATACGGTTTTTGGAATAAGGATAAGGTTTAAGAATAATACAAAAGGAAAAGGAGTCTTCTTTGAACGCCAATATTACCGTAAAAATCAGACTTTAGAATTTAAAATTAGACTTACTAGTAGTTCTGTGAACAGTAGACCTCACGCAGTATTCTCATCCACAAGTACCTGATTGGAACTATAGACCTTATGGAAATACAGCAATAGACTGGCTTCTATACACATCTGTGTAATCACTTGTCAGCTGATTTATGATGAATTATTCTATAGTCTGATTTTTACTCTAATATTGGCGTATGAAGGAGGCTCCTTTTTCCTTTTATATTATCCTTGAAATGCAAAATTTCCAAAAACCTTCTATATACGTCGACGCGCAATTAAAAAAGGAACTTACCTGTCAAATTTCATGAAAATCTATTATTGCGTTTTGCCGTAAATGCGCAACATATAAACATTTAAAAATTACAGTAAGAGAAATGCCAACCCGTCGACTTGAATCTTAGACCTCACTTCGCTCGGTCAATCATGATAAATCAGCTGTCTAGTAGACTATAAGGCGGGATGCACACCGGAGAAACGCATTTCGTGAAGCCCTCTTTCATGAAAATTGTTTCACTCGCGCATGCATACAAAAGAAACGTTCCCTGCTTAATCCTATCAGTAGATTTCGAGCAAATTTCGTTTCACGTTTCCTGAAACTTTTTCACGAAACGCGTTTCTCCGGTGTGCATCCCGCCTAATACTACCCGTTCAAAACCATCGAACATCTTGAAAATGTATCTTTCAATCAACGTTGGACAGTTGCAGCCAGACCTGATAATGAGCTCACACTCACATTCCGGGACACGTCACGGTACGATAGGACAGAAAGCTTTATGTTTATTTAGGTTTTTCTAGACATTTTAAATTGATAAATAATTCATTATTTTTTGAGAAAACATAACAACAGGTCAATGTAACTTACTGAGCGCGAGGTCTACTGTTCACAGAACTACTAGTAATAATATTGTAATGCTACATTAACAAACTAACTTTTGACAAGAGTCTCATTAGTCGTTCATTAAGTGATTACTAATTGTGGTGTAATTAGGTAACTGATTATGAAGGTACTACAAAATTTATTGACTTTGGTAAGAGGTTTTCTCAAAAGCCTACGAGTGCTCTCAACGAAAATGATTAAGCTGATAGTAGAAACCAATATTGTGTAATAAATTTCAGATTATTTAGATAATTAAACAGACTTTTGTAACTAACAGATGTGTTCTTAAACTTGAAATGATGAGTTTGATGACAAATTATTGTAAAAAAAGACAAGATGCATTATGTACGGTAGACCTATTACCGTCAGTAATGTTGAGTAGGTACCGTAGTATTAAAATTATAATATTATAGCCTAATATAACCTAAATTAGGTTACAGGGCGAGTTGCATATTGTTTTTGACATAAGAATAGTCCATTATTATACATTATTCAGACGTCTTATGTCGTCGACATTATTGAACGTCTATAACTTGTCTGGCTGAACTGACGCAAATTTAGCATACTCAGCAATAGTTTAAAAATATTTTTCTTACTCAGAATTTGATGATCATGCAGTAAAGATAACAAAAAGCAGTACCGTAATGTCAGTTTTAAATAATTTGATTGATACAGCCTATCTGTGCTAGATAATGTTTGTGGCTTACCTGAAGTGTAAAGATCTCTTATTGTAAACATAAAGATTGGAGCAGGTAATATCAGGGATTAATTTTTGAATGTTGTACCAATGAATTTTCACATAATGTTTCAGCATTTATTACTAAATCGAGTAACCTTCAAAAATGTGTAATATCACCCTGCTAAACTTGTTATCACGTATTCCTGCTTCAGTTCAGTCAGATAAAAACATAACCTACAAACTAGAAACTACAATCGATATCGACTATTTATATTCGCGATCGAGATATCGATAAAATCTCAAAACGATAGTGGCGGTAGTGGCGCGAAGTACAGACAATTTTAAAATTTCACCCTCCATAACAAAGCTGCTAAAACAAAGAAAGAAAAACATGAAATAGTAAATAATTAATATATCAAATTGGAAAGAATTTCATTTTCTACAAAACTACAATAAACATAAATTTTTACGATACATTGTTGGAGAGTTATAAGTTCTGACAGAGCAAAAACTTGGATGGATGACTGTTATTTCAAATAATTTTCACTTTTGAGAGCGAATAACTCAAAAATGGTTGGTTTATCACAAATCTTTACAAACAAAAACATGTAGAAAATTAATAAAGCTTTATTTTAGTATGTTTATTTATGTTAGTGGAGCGCATTACTCCCAAGATATAAACTTTTAAGTAAAAAAATTAATTTTTAAACCACCTTCTGATATGTTTACCTCCCAACAACTCTCAAGTATCAGCAAAGCTGTAAATTAGTCAAAAATTGGTCTTCTGTGGCAAAACTGAAGATTTCACACTCAACACTAAAGCAGCTGCAACAGTCGTAGGGAAATACGTAAAATTGTAAAATAATGCATAAAATTAAGAATAAATTAATGCTCTAGTCTCTTAAATGGTAACTTAGAACCACCACCTCCTTAGCACAGTTGGTAGGGGAGGAGACTTGACCTCCTTTACTACCCTAAACAATCCTGCGGGTACAAAAAAGTTCTTTTTCAAAATTTCCCCTCTATATCCTTTTTTGATCATCTATTGCCTGGACTATATTAAGAAGTATACCAGCAGCATCGGTTGATGGATTATCGTTATTGAGGGCGGAGTTAGGACTCCAGGTCCTCTCTGCCACACAACCCTTAAATATCCTTTGATGAGGGATGGTAGAGTTTTATCAGAATTTCAAAAAGTGCTAAAGATTCGCAAGAGTAATTCGCAAGATTCGAAAAAATAATTTTAAACAGAAATTTAGGTCGCCGAGGATAAAATAGTCATCTGATTAAGTGAATAAAATAAAGAAATGAATATGAGATAAATATTGTTAATATTCAAATTGCATTCAATTTCTTTTCTTGTTAGTAATTTTCTATTTTTGTGAAATTCCTTGACTAATAGCTATAACTAGTAGCCTAGTTATATGAACAGTAGACCTCGCGCAGTTATAAACCGCAGCCTCCTCTTTTACTGTTCATCAGAGTGAATCCTGTCTGTATGTCGTGTCGGCGAGATATCGGTGTGAAAACGGCTAATGGCTGTTGGGGTTGGTGTATCAAAAATTCTAACATCAAAAGCTAATCTCCTTCAAGACATACTGGCAACAGGATAGCCCGAGTTCAAACCAGAGAAAGTTCGAGAGACAATACTATGTTATTAATTGCATGCGTTATTGCACGCAATCAATAGTTCATTTAATAGTGCATAAAAATTTTATTCAATGAGGCATGCAATTAATGTCTACACAGCTGCTGATTCTTTACCAAGTTACATTCAAATAGCAATCAATCATAATTTGTAAAATTCCTTGATTAATTACTAGATATTATACTATCATCTCATGTAGTTTAGTATACAGTATAGGCCATAATTTGTAACTCACATGAATATAGATTCTAACTTTAACTCACTCTATCTTACTTTTACGATATTTCTCTCCTTCACGCTCAAAGTATGTTCAATCCTGTTATCATTGAATTTAAAAAAATATTTACAAGCTAGAGATCCAGTAACACATTTCTCAAACTGCAATTAGTTGCTATAATGAGGTCCACGTTATAATGGCAGAGTTTAATTAGCAATGGTATTGCTATCCTTGTCTATCATTCAACAAAGCGGATAGCGCTATCTCTTTCTCGCTTTGCTCTGTTGCCAGATTGTCTTTTAACGATGTAGAATTAATAATTCATTGATAAATATATATAATTTTATTGCCATAACATTCATAGAATAAAAGACAACGTCAATACACAAAATATAACACACTAATAAAAGTAATAGCTTAATAAGCTATAATTGATTATTTTAAACGAAAATGAACAGTTAATATTACATCAATAAACCTGTATCAGCTACCGTCTGTAGAAGGAATAACCAATTAATTAAAAACATATTTCATCTTAATCATGAAAATTCATTATGAAATTATTGAAAAATATAATTTTTTGCTTGATAAAATATGATTGATTATTTTAAACGAGAATAAACCGTTAATATTACAACAATAAACCTGTATCAGCTACCGTCTATAGAAAGCATTGACAAGACAGATGTTCGGCAACGTTTTTTACTTTCCTTGCCCTATTACCATAGGTAAGGAAAGTACGGTATTGCTTTCCGAAAAAAATTAAGGTACCCCAATTTGTAAATTTCTATACGTTTCAAGGTCCCCTGAGTCCAAAAAGTGGTTTTTGGGTATTGGTCTGTATGTGTGTGTGTGTGTGTGTGTGTGTGTGTGTGTGTGTGTGTGTGTGTGTGTGTGTATGTGCGTCTGTGTACACGATATCTCATCTCCCAATCAACGGAATGACTTGAAATTTGGAACTTGAGGTCATTACAATATAAGGATCCGACACGAACAATTTCGATCAAATCCAATTAAAGATGGCGGCTAAAATGGCGAAAATGTTGTCAAAAACAGGGGTTTTCGCGATTTTCTCGAAAACGGCTCCAACGATTTTGATCAAATTTATACCTAGAATAGTCATTGATAAGTTCTATCAACTGCCACAAGTCCTATATCTGTAAAAATTTCAGGAGCTCCGCCCCATCTATGCAAAGTTTGATTTTAGATTCTCAACTATCAGGCTTTAGATAAAATTTAAACAAAAAATTCCGAGTGGAAAAGAGTAAGTAATTATATTTTATTACAAAACAATAATTTTATTTTCAGTTTTCAGCATTATCTCTGACATCGTCACACTGTTCCTCAATGTCATCCTGAAACACACAAAAGTTCAATCAATAAAATTCAATAAAGTTGACTTCATTATCCTATCAACGAGCTCTATCATAACCACCTCTAATACTAGTGTTCTGTGGACAGTAGACCTCGCGCTCAGTAAGCTACATTGACCTCTTGTTATGTTTTATCAAAAATTAATAGATAATATTTATCAATTCAAAATGTCTAGAAAAAATACCAAATAAACATAGAGCTTTCTGTCCTATAGTACCGTGACGTGTCATCCCGGGAAGTGAGTGTGAGCGCTGTTATCAGGTCTGGCTGCAACTGTTTACAACGTTGATGGAAATATACATTTTCAAGATATTCGATGTTTTTGAACGGGTAGTATCATAGTCAACTGTCTGCTAACGTTGATGGAAAGATACATTCTCAAGATGTTCGATGTTTTTGAACGGGTAGTATTATAGTCCACTAGACAGCTGATTCATGATGAATAATTCTATAGTCTGATTTTTACTCTAATATTGACGTATGAAGGAGGCTCCTTTTTCCTTTTATATTATCCTTGAAATGCAAAATTTCCAAAAACCTTGTATATACGTCAACGCGCAATTAAAAAAGGAACATACCTGTCAAATTTCATGAAAATCTATTACCGTGTTTCGCCGTAAATGCGCAACATATAAAAATTTAAACATTAAGAAAAATGCCAAACCGTCGACTTGAATCTTAGACGGGCTACACACTTAAGTGTCTTAAGACGCGTGTCGTGTCTTATCAAATTTCATGAGACATGCATGTCTTTTGCATGTCTCTGTCGCTTGTCGCATGTCTTGTGATTTTCGGTTGTACAGACTGAGAATGAGCAGTGACAAAGAGTGCTCAGTGCTGGCAGTAGACAGTGGCTGGAACGCATGCGCGGAGTGATATGTCTATCGCGACACCTGTCCGATACACAGGCAATGCCTCGAACATCTGTCGCAAGCAGTGAGTAAGCTCTGATTTTACAACACAGGTTGGTTTCATATGCGACATGCCTCGGACATGAGATTTGTCGTAGACATCATGTCTACGACACCAGTGTGTAGCCCGTCTTAGACCTCACTTTGCTCGGTCAAAAAGGCCCTGGCCTACGATATTGTAACGTCGCAGAGTAGGCCTAGAATTTAATACATGATACATGAATCTAATACACCAATTATGTATTAGATTCTACTAGGCCTACACTGCAACGATACAATACCGTAGACCGGGGCCTTGTATTAGAGGTGGCTATGGTTCTATTCTTACTTCTTAAAATCCTATTAGCACACTCATTCAGTGCCGGTTGCACAGAAGCCGGTTAAATTTTAATCGTGATTAATTTCACGAGAATCAATCAGAGAAGGTGTTTTTGAAAAGACGGCTTTTCTGATTGTCAAGTGTTCTCTGTTTTCTGATTGTTTACCCTGTTGTCAATATTTGCAGCAGCAGAAGTCTTCGGAGTGATTTACAGCATTTAATTGGAAATTCATTTAATAATAATTATAGTTGAAAAGTTAATGATGATTATTCATATTAAATAAAAATACTAAGAAATTGTCAAAAACTACAGATACCGGTCGATTCTGGTCTCTGCAACGTCACCATTTGGAAACATGCTCTCGACTAGAGTCGAGTCTCTTCTCGACCTGAGTCGCGTAAGTGTGAGTTGAGCCTAAAGGTGCGTACAGATATACGCGCCGCGAACATGAGCAATATTCACTTTTAATCAGCTGATTATATCTGTATTTTTACAGAAACGGAAAGATACAGATATAAAAAGCTTGGCATCAGCTGATTAAAAGTGAATATTGCTCATGTTCGCGGCGCGTAAATCTGTACGCACCTTAACAGTTATTTTTCTAGACATGTTTCTATTGTTGAGTTGGTTAATTCGTTCCAGACAGCTCCAAGATTATTACAGATTTAATATATACATGCTTTTTGGGCCTGTCGATCGTAATTACGTGAAGCTATTTGTTTATTTGATAAAAAATGTATGGAGGAAGAAACAGGCCTTAATATTTCTAACACAATTTTGAAAATAATTGAGATTATCTCAACTGCAAAGTTGCAGTTGAGATAATCTCAATTATTTTCAAAATTGTGTTAGAAATATTAAGGCCTGTTTCTTCCTCCATACATTTTTTATCAAATAAACAAATAGCTTCACGTAATTACGATCGACAGGCCAAAAAGCATGTATATATTAAATCTGTAATAATCTTGGAGCTGTCTGGAACGAATTAACCAACTCAACAATAGAAACATGTCTAGAAAAATAACTGTTAAGGTGCGTACAGATTTACGCGCCGCGAACATGAGCAATATTCACTTTTAATCAGCTGATGCCAAGCTTTTTATATCTGTATCTTTCCGTTTCTGTAAAAATACAGATATAATCAGCTGATTAAAAGTGAATATTGCTCATGTTCGCGGCGCGTATATCTGTACGCACCTTTAGGCTCAACTCACACTTACGCGACTCAGGTCGAGAAGAGACTCGACTCTAGTCGAGAGCATGTTTCCAAATGGTGACGTTGCAGAGACCAGAATCGACCGGTATCTGTAGTTTTTGACAATTTCTTAGTATTTTTATTTAATATGAATAATCATCATTAACTTTTCAACTATAATTATTATTAAATGAATTTCCAATTAAATGCTGTAAATCACTCCGAAGACTTCTGCTGCTGCAAATATTGACAACAGGGTAAACAATCAGAAAACAGAGAACACTTGACAATCAGAAAAGCCGTCTTTTCAAAAACACCTTCTCTGATTGATTCTCGTGAAATTAATCACGATTAAAATTTAACCGGCTTCTGTGCAACCGGCACTGAATGAGTGTGCTAATAGGATTTTAAGAAGTAAGAATAGAACCATAGCCACCTCTAATACAAGGCCCCGGTCTACGGTATTGTATCGTTGCAGTGTAGGCCTAGTAGAATCTAATACATAATTGGTGTATTAGATTCATGTATCATGTATTAAATTCTAGGCCTACTCTGCGACGTTACAATATCGTAGGCCAGGGCCTTTTTGACCGAGCAAAGTGAGGTCTAAGACGGGCTACACACTGGTGTCGTAGACATGATGTCTACGACAAATCTCATGTCCGAGGCATGTCGCATATGAAACCAACCTGTGTTGTAAAATCAGAGCTTACTCACTGCTTGCGACAGATGTTCGAGGCATTGCCTGTGTATCGGACAGGTGTCGCGATAGACATATCACTCCGCGCATGCGTTCCAGCCACTGTCTACTGCCAGCACTGAGCACTCTTTGTCACTGCTCATTCTCAGTCTGTACAACCGAAAATCACAAGACATGCGACAAGCGACAGAGACATGCAAAAGACATGCATGTCTCATGAAATTTGATAAGACACGACACGCGTCTTAAGACACTTAAGTGTGTAGCCCGTCTAAGATTCAAGTCGACGGTTTGGCATTTTTCTTAATGTTTAAATTTTTATATGTTGCGCATTTACGGCGAAACACGGTAATAGATTTTCATGAAATTTGACAGGTATGTTCCTTTTTTAATTGCGCGTTGACGTATATACAAGGGTTTTGGGTATTTTTCTGTATGAGTGTATGTGCGTCTGTCTCATCTCCCAATCAACGGAATGACTTGGAATTTGAAAATTAAGGTCCTTACAATATAAGGATCCGACACGAACAATAATTGTTCGCGAAAAATCCTGTTTTCGACAACATTTTAGCAATTTTGGCAGCTATCTTGAATTGCATTTGATCGAAATTATTTTGATCAAATGCAATTCAAGATGGCTGCTAAAATGTTGTCGAAAACAGGGTTTTTCGCGATTTCCTCGAAAACGGCTCCAACGATTTTGATCAAATTCATACCTAGAATAGTCATTGATAAGCTCTATCAACTGCCACAAGTCCCATATCTGTAAAAATTTCAGGAGCTCCGCCCCATCTATGCAAAGTTCGATTTAAGATTCCCAATTATCAGGCTTCAGATACAATTAAAAAATAAAAATTAAGTGGAAAAGATTGAGCATGAAAATCTCTACAATTAATGTTCAGTAACATTTCCACCTAAAATTGGAAATAAGCAAAACATTTGATAAAATGTGATTATTCAATTGCAAACTGTTGGCTACTGTCGATTCTATTAAATCATTCACTATAAAGAGATAGCAGACCTCGTGTGTCTCCAGCGTTTTTGTCCTGTCACCAGCTGGCTCAGATCTTTGCTTATAAGTAGACTTGAGATGCGCGTGAACACTAGCGACAGGTGATCAATTTTCATAACGGCAAGGAAAGTTGTGTGAGTGCGCCACACCAGATTTTTAAATTTAAGGGTTTTACGTACAGCCTAATGTGTTGATAATAATAATAATATCGAGTGACCTGGCTGGCTCAGGTCTGGTGTCAGAGTTTTCAGGTCGCAACTGATCAATTTCAGGGCCTCTGACATGACCTAACGACTGCTTTTTAGGCAGCCGGGACCGACGTGTTGAAGGCCCTATATTGTACAAAGTGCGCCAGATAAACTTACTGATTTGAGAAAATTCCAGCGCGGTGAATTTGTTGTGTAGAGGGGCAGGAGGGGCGCATCTGGAGGAGTAAGTTCCCAATCTTATCCTCCCTCAAGTAATTAGCCATAATGCTCTGGTCTAGAGAGCAGCGGGCCTTTGCAGTTGAGAACTCCCATTCTGAAGCTACGTTTACACTATGTAGCTGGAGAGCTATATACAATTTGAGCTACATATAGCCCTGTTAGCTACATATAGCTCTGCTAGATGTAGCTCTGCTATAAGTAGGTTTAACGCTAATTTTATGTAGCAGAGTTAAATGTAGTTTTGCTACATGTCAATTTTTGTTTATAGCAGAGCTAGATGTAGCTGCTCTGTCCTTTAAGGAAGGCTGCCGCAGCTGTTTACTACTGTTTGCAGCTGTTTAGTGCCTGCTGGGTTTACACTAGATATACTTTTTCATTTAATTTTTTTCATCCCACTGACCACCTATGAAAGGGGTATAAGGATTTGTCAATTATAATCTAAGTCGTCAATCTTTGCATTCTATAATGCAAAAAGAATTCCTCACTGGAATAAGGACAAATCTGCAACAACTCCTCCCTCACCTTAATTCTGAACTTTTCACCTGTAAGAGCTTTTATGCGTGTTGGCAATGAATTATAAAGCCGAATTCCTGCACTCTTTACCCCCCTCTCATACATACCAGTTCGATGAATGTCGTCTCTGAGGTTTTGTCTATATCTGGTATTGTATGAGTGGAACAACTCTCCTGTATTGAACCTATCTTTATTCCTATCAATAAAACAAAGAGCCTCTAAAACGTACACACCTGGTAGTGGGAGAATCTTTAACTCTTTGAAATAATCTCTACAACTTGCTCTAATAGATTCACCCTCATTACTGTACTACTGTACAGTACTGTCATACTGTACACATTTGTTGTCAGAGTGCTAGTAGGCTACTGCGCATTACGAGCATTTATTGTTGATTTATATATTATTGAGCAATGATGGAGAGTGAATTTGATTGGAATAGAGACAAAATTATCCATTATCTTCTTTCTCTTCTCTGTGCTGCCATTTTGATGCCATTACATGTAGCAGAGCTCCGAAGAGTTTGGAATGAACCAGTATTCACTGCTCAGTTCCCAGCCAGATGCCGAAGAAGAAGGTAGTTCCTGCAGCAGCCGCTGCTTTCGCCGCAGCTACTGTGATATTTCGAGCACAGAGAAGAGAAAGAAGATATTGGATAATTTAGTCACTATTCAAATCAAGTTCACTCTCCATTATTGCAAAGTAATTTATAGATCAAAAAGAAATGCTCGCAATGCGCAGTAGCCTACTAGTACACTCACAACAAATGAGTACAGTATATATCTGGTGTAAACCCAAGATAAGATCTATCTAATTTACAAACTCTACAGAAAAGTTTTCTATACGATGCTGACGTCACGATGGGGCAATTTCAGTATGAATATACAATGGGGCGTGTCTATTCTATATCTGGTCCAAGGGTTGAACAGAAATTGACAAACACATAAATTATGTTCATCATGTGTATGATAAGTTATGATCAATCTAATACAGTGGTCGCCAAACTTATGAGCCTGTGATCTAGAATAGCATTTATAAATCTTCTAGTGAGCTACCAAGGAATATTAGAATAAACAAAGTATCTTTTATTGCCTATAAAGATACATTTCTAGTGTTGAAATCTACTTATCTCCTAGCAAAAAGTATAACAAAAGTCGAAATATAAATTTCAATGAGAGCAGTGGGACTCTTTTTGGTCATCAAGTATTTTCTTGATGTTTGGAGTGTACGTTGCAGCCGCCATTCTAATGCAGTTGTCCAATTGTTCATCAGTCAGTCTGTTCCTATATGGATTTTTTATGAATTTCATACTTGAAAAAGATGCTTCACACAAGTAGGTAGAGCTGAACATAGCTTTCAACCTCAAGTCAACTTGAACAATATTTGTACATTTTTCTTTGAGGCCAAATATTTCTAGTTGTAGAAAGTGATCTGAGAGACATCATTTTGAAAATCAACAAATTCAATTTCAACTGAAGCCTGATCTCCACCAAAATGTTTCACAACAAGCTGCAAAATTTTCTGCATCGATATCTACAAAAAGAGAGTTGCGAATTGTACCATATTCGGTATGCTTTTAAAATCTTGAAATCGTTGATCAAACTGTTGTCTCAAGTCTGAATTGTAACGTATTCTTGGTTATGCTGAGGTGCTGTGAAGGATTTTTCTCGTCATTGATTTTCTTCAGACTGAAAAAGTGTTTATATTCAAACTGGACGACATTCTTTTCCACCATCTCAAGCTCCTTGGAAAACTATTTTACAGTTCAAATCATTCCACCGATGTCCTTATCTTTCCTTGAAACTGCAAATTTAAATCATTCAACTTCTCAGTTATATCTGTGAGAAATGCAAAATTTTGTAGCCATGTTTCTCAATGCATGGTTGACAACCATTTCTGTGAGCTACCAAAAACCACCCCAAGAGCTACCGGTAGCTCGCGATCGACTGTTTGGCGACCACTGATCTAATAGAATAAGGATTATATCCATTTTGATAATAACTTTGGTGTGAACGCAGCTTAAGTTTGACATATGTGCTGCTAACAACCAAAGCATGCTTGGCTATGACCGTTCCAATGAAGTTGATGAGATGATGAAGGGGTGAAGGCCTACCTATCAGTGTTTCCATCGAGATCGCACCACTTCCAGACGGCAGCGTTGGACCAGCGCCGTGTCAGGTTGGTTTCTGCCTCCTGCTCCATCTTCATGTAGTGAGGGGTCAGCTCCTGTCTGTCGGCCAAATCCCTCATCACGTTGAACAGCCAATCGCGCATGCGTCGCGGGAAGTCGGCCATCTCTTCAGGCTTGCATACCTACAGTTCACAGTGGAAACATGATAATTAGTTAAATTCAACACTTTATTCTTTATTAATTCATACACTAAGTACGAGTATATCATCAAAAATCTGGTGTGGCGCACTCACACAACTTTCCTTGCCGTTATGAAAATTGATCACCTGACGCTAGTGTTCCCGCGCATCTCAAGTCTACTATTTTAACATCTAAGCCAGCTGGTGACAGTACAATAACGCTGGAAACTCACGAAGTCTGCTATCTCTTCAAGTCATTCCGTTAATTGGGAGATGAGATATCGTGTACACAGACGTACATACACTCACACACACACACACACACACCACACACACACACACACACACACACACACACACACACATACAGACACACACACATACAGACCAATACCCAAAAACCAGTTTTTTGGACTCAGGGGACCTTGAAACGTATAGAAATTTAGAAATTGGGGTACCTTAATTTTTTTCGGAATGCAATACTTTCCTTACCTATGGTAATAGGGCAAGGAAAGTAAAAATGATAGAAAGACAAAAATCTAGGTAGCCTTGTGCTATTCCTCATAGTCCAAAATAGATCAAGTCTAGTAGTTGTTCACTTCACATAATTTTCAGTCAATATTATAGAAGTATAATCAGAACAGAGTTTGAAGAAAGACATCTCAATATTTCACGTGATTAGTTAACATTCACATAATGTATAGCTGCGTACACATATTCGCGCTTCCAACCCGCACCGAGCACGCTCCTCCCTCGTACCACCCTCGTACCACCATCGAACCACAGTCGCTCCGCCCACGCACCCATCATGAACGTTACGGAAGATGTTAGATCTTCTCGCGTTCCCCGGTCGAACCACTGTTGCTCGCCGGTCGATCATCAATCGCTCTGCTGGAGTGATGTTCGGTTGCGGAGCAGAGCGACAGTCTGTACGCACCTTAATATTGATATAGGCAAACCCTACATGGATACTAATAATCATGTGAACACGGTTGCCAAGGTGACTGTTTTAGCAACTAACTGCTTTACAAGTAAAAAGCTAGTTGGAGTTTAATGAGATACAGTACACGTTAAAAGATGATGTTTTATTATATTTTTATCTTGCTCATAAATGTAAATTTTTAATGAATAAATTGCTAATTACAAAAGCACATTTACAACAATATGATGAACAAGAATAAGAATTAGAAGAAGGAGGAGGAGGAGAAGGATAAGAATGAGAAGGAGGAGGAGGAGAAGGATAAGAATGAGAAGGAGGAGGAGGTGGAGAAGAAGAAGGATAAAAAGAAGAAGAAGAAGAAGAACGTTATTTTATAAGAATTGCATCGATGATTGCTGGATTGTGTAAATATTCCACTTACTGGCATGTCCCTACACTCGCCGTAGTAGACAATATGCACATGGGACAATTCCCTGTCTTTGCATTCAGGCATATTGTGGTCACATCTGCATCTCATCTGGTGTACCTCGCAGTCAGATCCCCATGTCTCGTTGTGGTTGGTGCATACCTTCAACAACACAACAAACATCAACCTTAAATTACAATAAACACCTCAACAACAAGATCAATATTATTGATATAAACATAGAGAAAAGACAGCATTGAGTTGTCATAAAAATTTGGAACATGAACAACCTATATCTATATATGAACAACCTATAACAACCTATATATGGATATCTTCTTATTTTTCAGATTGATTTCTACAATGATGCAGGTCTGTTGCCTAGTGAATTCGGTCTCCCCTTCTTAAGGCTGTGCAAAGGCTTAAAATAAACTTTCTACTTGTGTGATATTTTTCAAAGTTTTTCGATTTGTATATCATCAAGCTATCAAAATGGAATTTTGACGTGACAACGTCTTATAAATTGGTTTGCCGGGTGACACTTCAAGAAACTGCGTTACGTTCCCACGTTATGCGCTCACAATGAGAGCGAGT
Organism: Nilaparvata lugens; assembly: GCF_014356525.2. Lineage (NCBI taxonomy): Eukaryota > Metazoa > Arthropoda > Insecta > Hemiptera > Delphacidae > Nilaparvata > Nilaparvata lugens. The sequence continues at coordinate 3,386,672 of NC_052505.1, forward strand.
GAGAGCGTTCGTTTCGGTTCACGGTCGTCTGGAAAGAGCACGAATAGGAGCAGTGGCGAGCAACGCAGCAGCAACCCAAAGGCATTCACCTGGAGAGAGAGTGAAACGGAGCAATCTCCTGCGACTGCGCCACTACTTAGTGAATAGGTTATGTGAATAATATAAGTGAATAGGTTATGTTGTAGTAATCACAATGTTGTGGTAGTTTTCAATCACAAAAGTAGTATAAATCGTTTCTCAGCCAATAATAATTTGTTTAACTTGAAAAAATGAGCGCGACTTGCTATGTAAAAAATTGAATCGAGCACAGTTAGCCCGCCTAAGAGCGAGAGAGACAGAGTGATTTTGTTGAGGATGTGTGAAGGTAAAAATAAAATTTTGTTAATACGAAATTCAGTGCGAGATTCTTTGTATAAATTAATGTTTTAAATATAATTCTTGTATAAATAAATGTTTTAAATATAATTCTTTGTATAAATAAATGTTTTTAATTGTTACTATTATTTCATCCTTCTTCCTACTATAGGGATGAATATTCACATTAAAATTATTTTACCACTCAATGTCGTTGTCACGTAAAACTTTCGCCCGTATACCGACTTTACAGGCAACCATGCAATTTTTTTTTCTCAGGGAAACATTCTTTTTCCTATCATTACTTTTTGAGATATGAGCGCCTGAAGTTTGAATTTTTGTGACAGAACATTTCAAATTCGGTAAGAGATAAATCCATCAGATTAAGAGGATGGATTCTTCATGGTATTGATGATCTAGTAAAACAAAAATTTGTTTGAAAATATAGATTTTAAGATAGTTATTCAATTTACTAAAAATAACTTTTAGTTGAGTTATTTTTGGTAAATTGAATAACTTTTCCAAAAATTGATATTTTCAGAAAATTTTTGTTTCACTAGATCAACAATACTATGAAGAATCCATCCTCTAAATCTCATGGATTTATATCGTACCGAATTTGAAATGTTCTGTCCCAAAAATTCAAACTTCAGTCGCTCATATCTCAAAAAGTAATGATCGGAAAAAGAATGTTTCCCTGAGAAAAATTTTTCATTGTGATAGATTGATGGCTTGATATACAAATCGAAAAAATTGGAAAAATATCACGAGTGGAAAGTTTATTTTTAGCCTTTGCACAGCCTCAAGTAGAATAGATATCGGGTGACCCCGAATAACGGGAACATTATTTTGAAAACGCCATAAAACATTAGTGGGAAGGGAAAAATGATTTTATTAAAATTAATGTGAAGTTCAAGACTTACCTATGGTAATAGGGCAAGGAGAGTAAAAATGATTGAATGAACTAAACTAGTAGTTCTGTGAACAGTAGACCTCACGCAGTATTCTCATCCACAAGTACCTGATTGAAACTATAGACCTTATGGAGATACAGCAATAGACTGGCTCCCCCACACATCTGTGTAATCACTTGTCAGCTGATTCATGATGAATAATTGTATAGTCGGATTTTTTTACTCTAATATTGGCGTATGAAGAAGGCTCCTTTTTCCTTTTTTGTTATCCTTGAAATGCGAAATTTCCAAAAACCTTGTATATACGTCGACGCGCAATTTAAAAAGGAACATACCTGTCAAATTTCATGAAAATCTATTACCGCGTTTCGCCGTAAATGCGCAACATACCTATAAACATTAAGAGAAATGCCAAACCGTCGACTTGAATCTTAGACCTCACTTCGCTCGGTGTTTGAATGTTTAAATGTTTATATGTTGCACATTTACGGCAAAACGCGGTAGTAGATTTTCATGAAATTTGACAGGTATGTTCCTTTTTTAATTGCGCGTCGACGTATATACAAGGTTTTTGGAAATTTTGCATTTCAAGGATAATATAAAAGGAAAAAGGAGCCTCCTTCATACGCCAATATAATAGTAAAAATCAGACTATAGAATTATTATTCATCATGAATCAGCTGACAACTGCTGACAGCTGACAGCTGTGTGATTACACAGATGTGTGGAGAAGCCAGTCTATTGCTGTATTTCCATAAGGTCTATAGTTTCAATCAGGTACTTGTGGATGAGAATACTGCGTGAGGTCTACTGTTGACAGAACTACTAGTATTCTTGATTGAAAAAATTACCTAATTTTAAAATAGTTGAGAAATATTTTTATCAGATGGAAAGATTATCACGGGACTGAATAAATTATCATATGGAATGAAAATCCAAACGTGAACTGAGTTTATTAACAATATCGGGTCACCGAGCTTTGCTCGTTACTTATTTATTGATAAACAGAACTCAATTCTTTAAAATGATTGGGGAAAGACTAACAGGCACAGCCCAAAACTGTTTCTTCTCCTAATTTTGATTTATACACTATAAATATTCCAAGAAGTAGGTTATAATTTTGATTTATACACTATAAATATTCCAAGAAGTAGGTTATAATTTTGATTTATACACTATAAATATTCCAAGAAGTAGGTTATGTTCCATACACTTGAATTCAGGTGAAATTTTCAGTCCAAATATTTGAAAACATAAAAGTTCTAATTTAGATTGTTTACATACCAAATTGAATAATAAAATATCACTCACTAATTAGTTAGAACTGTAATATAATGATTAACTTTGAATATTATGTATATACCATCTCATGTCAACAAATCAGATTACTGTATTTTGATCGAGTCAATAAAAATTTCTAGATTTCTCGCGAGATACGGTAAGCTAATTGATTACACAGCTGATCTCCCACACAGGCACACGCATCTTCTGTTATCGACAGACGACGAAATCATCATCTGTTTTTCCAAGGATGAATTATCCTTTTCATGTCCTTCAGCGAGTTTTCCCAGGGATGAGAGCTAGTGCAATCGAATTTTGATATCATAAACCTACTATATTCCAAATTTCGTGAAAATCGTTAGAGCCGTTTTCAAGATCCGTTGAGCATAAATAACCAGATAACCAGATATAAAAATAGAAAAATATAGACAGAAATTGCTCGCTTAATATAATAGGATAAGTGAGTTTTTGATCTTGGAGAATACATATAACAGTTTTTAAGAGTAAATTATGATTTAACTATGAATTATTGTGAATCAACTAGAACAGGTGACATCAGATACTTGTGGATGAGAAAACTGCGTGAGATCTACTGTTCACAGAACTACTAGTTATAAGATTATCAGGAATATTTTTCTGTAATATTGTTTGGAAATCTTGATTAGAATACCTTTCTACGTGAGTCTCGCTCTACAGGGCAGTTTGGAATGCAGACACACTTCGCCTTCTCATCATCTCCAATTTCACAAATTTGTCCAGCCGGACATTTTTTGTTGAAACAGGCATCTGAAATCATATATAAACACTATTAACCTATGATATATGAACTGAACGAAAATAAATACACAAGTTATCATTAAGTGAGTTATTTTATTACATATAGAGTATTGATTTGTTGCCTTTGAAATTAAAAGCACCTTTGAAGTTGAAACGCTTTGTGTTTCATCAGTCTTAAGATGACCAGCAACAGGTCGAAACGTTGCACTGTTAAAAGTTTCCATTTCAAAAGAGTTTTCAATTTAAAGTTTAAATTAATAGTTGAAAAGAATGGATTTACAAAACAGATTTATTGCCTTAAAATTATTGACCGAGCGAAGTGAGGTCTAAGATTCAAGTCAACGGTTTTGCATTTCTCTTTATGTTTATATGTTTATATTTATGTCCCGCATTTACGGCGCAGCAATAGATTTTCATAAAATTTGACAGGTATGTTCCTTTTTGAATTTCGCGTCGACGTATACATACGGTTTTTGGAAATTTTGCATTTTAAGGATAATACAAAAGGAAAAGGAGTCTTCTTTGAACGCAAATATTACCGTAAAAATCAGAATTTAGAATTATTCATCATACATCAGCTGTCTAGTGGACTATAATACTACCCGTTCAAAAACATCGAACATCTTGAAAATAATGTATCTTTCCATTAATGTTGTAGACAGTTGCAGCCAGACCTGATAACAGTGCTCACACTCACATTCCGGGACGACACGTCACGGTACGATAGGACAGAAAGCTCTATGTTTATTTAGGATTTTTTCTAGACATTTTAAATTTATGTATATTATTTATTAATTTTTGAGAAAACATAACAACAGGTCAATGTAACTTACTGAGCGCGAGGTCTACTGTTCACAGAGCTACTAGTTAAGAAGAATGGGAATTTCACTTTTACGCTTATTATAAATGAAAGAGGCTCAACAATCTATAAATAAAAATTGAGCATCAAATTTTGACATTCAATAACTTTTTTATGTGTGCACCGAATTTGATGATTTTTTTAGTTGTGTTCGTTACTTTTTGTGTAGTTGAGAAGTTGATATTGTGGTAATTATTCATATTGAATGAAAAAGACTAAGAAATTGTGGTTTTTTGACAATTTCTTAGTCTTTTTCATTCAATGTGTTCGTTACGTTCAGGACCAGGTTTATGGCCTATCAAATTTATAATCTGACTTCAGGACTCTTTCCTACGATCCTTCAATGTTTACATGTAATCACTGGCCACACACAGAAATAAATATCAGCTGTCATAATCATTGCATCATACAACAGCCGTCGGTAGATAGTAGACAAGAGTGTGTGCTGCTCCATAACCGCCATGTATTTTATTCTATTCGCCCCGACTAAAAACAAAATGACTGTTCTGTGTGTAACCCGGTCGTGTGTTAATGGAAAGGATATTTTTATATCCTTCCCAGAGAATCGACAATTATTTGTTGAAACACCACCAATTTATGAAGTTACATCACATTATTTATTATCGTTATCCTAATTGCATTCTATCTTTATTCTCACTGATTAATTATTTATACTTTGTGAAATTTGTTGAATAACTAGCATTATTGTCATTTGATGTAAATGAGTGTATAAGCCAGTAAATATTGTAACATACATGAATAAAGAAATATATCTAATCTAATCCAGTAGTGCGGCCTCAGGTTAAAGACTTGCTTCAAAGACAATGCTTTGTTCCGAATAACTGTGCTGTCTTCAGTGTTCAGAATTAATCGACTTTTAGTAAATTATTTATTTTGCAGTTGGAGAATTATCTATATACAGCAAATAAAATGGCATCGCGCCACCTCATGTGGCATACAGCTAAAGTTTGTCATGAGATGCATTTGGCGGTACGAAGTTCGCCGGGCCAGATAGTATTCATATAAGCATCAACTCACCGTAGAGTGGAACGTTATTATCCTTTATAAGGTCTCCATGTGTCTCTTCTGATTCTTTATTGGACAGAAATTCATCAGGCAAGTCATCCAGCAAATCGGGAGGTGGAGAGGTTTTGTGGTGCCTGTGATGGTACTTCTTTCTTTTGTGCTGAAAAAAATTGAAACAAATTATAGTCTGTAGTTCGTAATTGTAATTTATTCACCCTTGATAGCAAATAATGGGGGACCGAGCTTCGCTCTGGAGTACAAAAGCATAGAAAATTTATTACGATAGAGGAAATTATAATATAGTTATAGTTTATACAGGAGTGATCCGTGGTCTAGTGGATAGAATGCTTGCGTAGCAGCATAGAGATCCCGGGTTCAAACCCTCTCAATGCCAAAAGTTTTTTAACCAGATCACTCCCGTGTTATCGGATGGGCACGTTAAACTGTCGGTCCCGGCTGGAGTATGACAGTCGTAAGGCCCATTGACGGCATAAATTATATATTCAGGCGGTGGGACCTTCCCGCAAGGGACTCCCCACCAACAAAAGCCATACGAATTTACTTTATACAGAAAGGTTCTATCTAATCACAGTAGATTGAGATTAATTCACAGAGGAATGCAAAGATTTCCCTCACAAAGGCCAGGTTGCACAAAAGCCGGTTAAATTTTAATCCTGATCAATTTCACGTGAACCAAATCAGAGAAGACAATTTCAAGAAGATGGATCTACTGAAATTAATCAGGATTGAAAATAACTCGGCTTTTTTGCAACCGGCACTAAGTACCTGATTAAATCATTACAAAAGTTCAACAGTTTTTTTTTTTGCCTTTTTTGGCTTTTATGTTTTCTCCTGACTTGTCTCTTGTGAGCATGCCCTGCATGGTCACTTTATGGACAGAAAGTTTATTATTATTATTATTATTATATTATTATTAACAACAGCTGAGTCATAATTGTGACATATCAGAGAAGACCATTTCAAGAAGATGGATCTACTGAAATTAATCAGGATTGAAAATAACTCGGCTTTTTTGCAACCGGCACTAAGTACCTGATTAAATCATTACAAAAGTTCAACAGTTTTTTTTTGCCTTTTTTGGCTTTTATGTTTTCTCCTGACTTGTCTCTTGTGAGCATGCCCTGCATGGTCACTTTATGGACAGAAAGTTTATTATTATTAACTACAGCTGAGTCATAATTGTGACATATCAGAGAAGACCATTTCAAGAAGATGGATCTACTGGAATTAATCAGGATTGAAAATAACTCGGCTTTTTTGCAACCGGCACTAAAGTACCTGATTAAATCATTACAAAAGCTCAACAGCTGAGTCATAATTGTGACACAGTCCCACACACGGTATATAGAAGAAGACGGTAGGTGTCACGCGCATATTTGTGCTAAATTTCCGGTATAGCTGACGTCATTTTATATCCAATCATCTGTTTTAACAAAAATACGTTTTATAAATTTCTAATAGGTGTTAAAAACCTCGGTTGGTAGCGATGACGCAATCTAGCTGGCTGGCCACTGCGCACACATTTCATGACCCCTACCGTTTTCATCTAAATACCGTGGTCCCACACACATGAACTCGCTCACTCACTTTCATCATCAACAGACGACGAAATAATTATTATCAGCTGTTTTTCCAAGGATGAATAATGATTATCCTTTTGAAGTCCTTCAGCGAGTTTTCCCAGGGATGAGACCTACCTAGTGCAATCGAATTTTTATATTTTAAACCTACTATGTTCTGAATTTCGTGAGAATCGTTAGAGCCGTTTTCGAGATCCGGTGAAATACAAACATATAAACATCTAAACATTCAAACATCTGAACATATAAACAGGAATTGCTCGTTTAAAGTTTAGGATTGAATAGGCTAGCCTACTATCATTCCTGAGAGTTTGAGCGATTTCAATTTTCAACCATTTTTTCATGGATCTCTTGAAAAATTCAAATCTCCCAGATTTGGTTGATATTCGGATTCGGGTTATGGATAGAGGTTGACCCAACAAGTGTCGTGCTATAATATGAGACGTTTAGTTACAATACAGGGTGAGTTATTCACTGAGACATAAAACCTTACCTCCACTCTCAGATCAGAGAAATCACTCATCTTCAAATGCTTATAACTCAAGAATAGGAGTGAATTTAGTCAAAGTGATGACATATTATTGTTCCGCTCGTAAACTAGGCCCTATATGAATTTCCAGTATCATGCTCTATGTGCACTATGAACACTATAAGCAAGCCGAAAATCACAAAGTACATCTTATTCTTCACTCTAGGAACAGATATTTGGTGAAATTTCTCCTTAATAAGGTGAAATGAAAGAGATGTGTCAGTTGCACAAAATTTATTTAAGTTTAAATACACTTAACGCATCATAATAAGAATCAGATGTTTTGACGTTTAGAATTCTAACATGAGTATAATTTTTCCTACAGTTACGTTGAAAAGTGGCCATTGCTGCACTGATTACAGAACGCAAAGAATCACTTTTCCGCTCTAGTGCGGGAATAGTTATTTGTGCAACTAGTGCGCAAAGTGACAGTTTGCTGCATCGAAAGAAACGTTTACGCCCGAGCCGTAGGCGAGGGCGGAATGGTTTCTTGAGTGCAGCAAACGAACTTTGCGCACGTATTTCACATTAAATTTTTCCTACAGTTACCATTGAATATGAAAAGTGGGTAATTATGGGTAAAATTGCCTGAATAATGTAGTAGTGTTTGAATGGCGGGGGGAAGCTGTGTGGTGTGTGCTGTGGTGGCACTGTGCTGTCGTTGTCCTTGGTTATAATATATAATGTAATAATTAGCGCGTTGTGCTTCGTTGCACCTCTGCTCACTATAGCAGCCACAGCAGTCACTGTTACCAACTTAATTTTGATTTTGCTGCACTGGTGCTCCATATAACCTACTAACTATTTTGCGTTGTCATGCTGCAAATCTGGAGTACGCAAAGTACTCACTTTGCGCACTAGTGCGGAAAAGTGATTCTTTGCAGCCTGCAATCAGTGCACAAATGGTCACTTTTCAGGGTATCTGTAGGAAAAAATCTTTTCTGCACTCCAGATTTGCAACATGGCAACGTAAAATACTTAGTAGGTTATATGGAGCAACAGTGCAGCAAAATCAAAATGAAGTTGGTAACAGTGACTGGGCTGCTATAGTGAGCAACGAAGCACAACGCGCTAATTATTACATTATATATTATAACCAAGGACAACGAGGACTTTAGGATTTTAGGATTAAGGTTTTTATCAATAATAAAATTACACAGAAAAACATTTGATGGATTTCAGGAAATTTTACCCATAATTACCCACTTTTCATATTCAATGGTAACTGTAGGAAAAATTTAATGTGCAATACGTGCGCAAAGTTCCTCTGCTGCACTCAAGAAACCATTCCGCCCTCGCCTACGGCTCGGGCGTAAACGTTTCTTTCGGTGCAGCAAACTGTCACTTTGCGCACTAGTTGCACAAATAACTATTGTGGATTAATGTGAAATTTTTAATATTTTTTGTGATTGTGAAAGAAGATTTTGGTTTGGATTTGTATTTTTAAATTAATTAATCTGATAAATTCAAAATTATTGTAGTACTTACATTTTTTGGACTCAAAATAGTGTGTGAATTATGTTATCATTTTTACATAACCTCTAGACCGTGTATTCCAAAAAATTAAGGTTTAAAGCAGATTTGGGCAAATGCCTTTTGTTTTTACCTGCATTGTATCTATTGTCTATGAATAAATGAGATGAAATAAATGAATAATAAGTGGTCTTTTTGGTTCCTGATGATGCCTGAAGTGCATTGAAACTATATTTTGGCTTAAATAAATTATGTGGAATCCCTACCATTCCACCTCAACATCTCTTTCTAGATTTTTAATAACTTATTAAAAAAACTGCAGCACTTTTCTTGATTTAGTATATTGATTTGATTTGTTTTTATAAACGGTAATTTTTTGCATGTATTAATTTGTATATTTGTAATTTATCTTGTGTGTGAAAATGAATGAGACCTCAAACATCTTATTCTAGATTTTTAAAAACTTATTAAAAAAAACCTGCAGCACTTTTCTTGATTTAGTATATTGATTTGATTTGTTTTTATAAACGGTAATTTTTTGCATGTATTAATTTGTATATTTGTAATTTATCTTGTGTGTGAAAATGAATGAAACTGAATTGAACTGTAGTATAGGTATTCCTAATTTTTTTTATAGATTTATACATAAAGAATCATGTTCTATTTCTGATCAAATATTCATAAATTATTTTATACGGTACATTTATATACAGTTTATATACAGTAATTTTATTATTTATATACAGTATATATTTAGTCAGGTCCATGTTATAATAACAGTGGAGAAAAGGTAGAAGAACAGTGTTGCCGAATCTTTGAATTGCCACTGCCTTCCATAGAGAATAGCAGAGATGATACCTTTAATATCAACTGTTCATTCTTGTTTAAAATAATTACGGGAACTATATTTTATTCGACAAAAATATATTTGTCAATTATTAAATAATATATTTTTTTAATTGAGATTAATCTATATATATAAAAGCGAAATGGCACTCACTCACTGACTGACTCACTCACTCACTCACTCACTCACTCGCAAAACTAAAAATCTACCGGACCGAATACGTTCAAATTTGGTAGGTATATTCAGTTGGCCCTTTAGAGGCGCACTAAGAAATCTTTTGGCAATATTTTAACTCTAAGGGATGTTTTTAAGGGTTTAAAGTTCGTCTTTTAGCATGTATATTCTTCTTCTCCCAATCTCTTAATTATAATTGAAATTCCCATATCATATGTTACTATAGAACTATAATCTAGATAGAGTACCTCTTCGAAACAGTTGTTAACTGGCAACTAAATTAATAATTTTGTCAGGTTGGCATTAAGTTGAGTTGACTTTGTTAGGTTGGCACCAAGTTGAAGATTTGAATGCATTTATCGCGGAAAAATTGATTGGGCACTGCTACTTCAATCCTGGGAATATTATATTACTAGCCGTCAGGCTCGCTTCGCTCGCCATATCCGTTTAGCCAGACGTTTAGTCTGGACCCCCGACTGGATTGTCCTAACCTATGATAAAAATGCTCAAATGAAAAATGCAGGCTAGCGTAGCGAGCCTGCCGATCTCATTCCTGGACGATCCAGTCGGGGGTCCAGGGGGCCCCCTGGCTAGACGGATATGGCGAGCGAAGCGAGCCTGACGGCTAGTCAATTATATTTCTACATTATAAAAATAATCTTGCAACGTTGCGGAGCTAGAGAAGGATGCTAATCAAATATTGCCATTATAAGAAGGACCTCATTATAGAGGAGATTAACAGTTGCAATATTAATTGCATGAGTACGTATCTAGCTAAACAGATGAGAGAGAATATCTGCTAAACTAATCTCCATTGAGACTTGCTGTGATATATCCCTCTGTTGCTCAACACTATGACTTCAAATTAAATTCACATCTGCTTCCCTTAGTCTCAACCTTAATCTTTTTATCATGTGGCTCCGCATACTTTATATGATCTATAGTGAGGTCCACGTTATAATGGCAGTGTTTGATTAGTAATGGTATTGCTGTCCTTATCTATTCAACAAAGCTAATAGCGCCATTTCTTTCTCGCTTTGCTCTTTTGCCAGATCGTCTTTTAACAATGTAGAATTAATAATCAATTAACAAAATATTTCATCTCAATGATGGAAATTCATTAAGAAATTATTGAAAAATATAATTTATTCATTTATTAATATAATAATTTAATATTTTAAACGAGAATGAACAGTTAATATTATTACATCAATAGGCCTGTATCAGGTACCGTCTATAGTAGGCATTGACAAGACATATGTTCGGCAACGTTTTTCTCCTATCTTTACCCACTGCCATTATAACGTGGACCACACTATAGGAATTGGATTACACTCATTTGACTAAAGAATTATTCACATATCTTACAAGAATTTGAATGTCCAATATCTGAATCATGATTAATAGAAAAATAAAAAAATTGTATATCAATAAAAAAAGCTGTACTATCGGTTATGTCTTAAGTATGTCGTTTTGTTTGTCATATAATCAATTATTATGAGTATATATGAGTATATATGAGTATATAAATGTCTGTCATGAGTATAGTCTAGTATTTACGATAACGTCTTTATTGGAAATTGTCTCATGTGAAGTTTCAGTCTTATAAACATGTATTATTTAAAATGTCTTAGTCTTGAAAGTTTTGAAGTCTTGTCAATAAAAGAGGGGAGCAGTGTAGTGTTGGGCATCCTGCTCATGACGTCAGAAAAGCAATGGAGTGAAGTCTTTGTATTAAGCCAGTCGGGCTTTTTGTTCTAATTGATTGAGAACAAATCAATTTTTTAATCTTACAAAAATTTGACTGCCCAAGATTCGAATCATGATTTTTGATATTATCGATGAGAAAAAATCAATTAGATATTAGAGTTTAGATATTTGAGTTTACAAACTCAATTCTCTCCAAGTGAAATAAAAATAGAAAAGTGAGAATTATGAATCTATAAATAAATAAATCAATAAATTCATTGTATGATTCAATAAAAGAATCAATGATAGCCTACTCACAATTTTTTCAGAAGATGTGACATCAATTAAAAGAAAGCACGCCAGCAATGCGAAAAGCAAGTAAGCTTTTCTTTCCATTATGATGGAGAACCTGTGAACAATAAATTAAAAATCAAGAGATTAGGCCTAGCTATATTTTTTATACAACCTATTTTTGGACAATTTCTATCTAAATTTGGGAAAGGAACAGTTTTGGGCTTTAAGCCGATTGTTCCTTTGCCAATCCCCTACAATATTTCCTTAATAGAAATTAGGAAACAATATTGTATTTGATTTTTGGAATGCATTTGATTGTTTAATTATTTTTTTTGAATAAAGAAAGAAAGAAAGAATAAAGAATCATTCATAGTTGAGAATGATATTGTAACCTATGTATCAATGTATGAGTAAATAAATAAATAAATTAAATTTGTACATTTGTATATTTGGTGGAATGAAAACCAGTACAACTACCGTATTTATTAATACCCATTCAGACAAAAATTATTTATCAATTATCAAGTTAAATGCTGTAAACCAGCATAAACCAATAAACTCAGACTTCATGGTTATGGGGGCTCTGCATTGAAATGGATAACTTCGTATATGACAAACAGGTATCAAGTCACAGAGATTCTACATGAAACTAAAAATAAAATAAAATTCACACGATCAAAGCCTAAATTAATTGTTTCTGGGGTCCCTCAGGGTTCTATTCTGGGCTCCTTGTTGTTCTTGATCTATGTGAATGATGTTGCAGGGTCGGTTCCCATTGAGAATCTGTATGTTTTTGCAGATGATACGACTCTGGTGACAAGGAGCCAAGACTTGAGAAAATTGGAAATTGAATCCTATGTTAAGATGACTAGTCTGTGCCAATATTTTGCAAATAATAAATTGATGTTGAATGCCTCGAAAACAAATTATATGTGTCTACAAACGCATCACAGTAGGAGGTTAAGACACAATGAAACAACTAAATTATTCATTGGAGAGTCGGAATTGGTGATCAAGAGCTCAACGGACTTCTTAGGAGTGAAACTGGAGGAAGGGCTGAGTTGGGGGGAACAATTGGATAAGATTGAAAGTAAAATAGCGAGTGGAATTTTAGTCTTAAGGAATTTGAGTAAATTAAATAATAAGCCTCTATTGAAGTCGGTCTATCATTGCTTGGTAGAGTCACATATTACATATTCAGTGGCCCTATGGGGAGCTAGAGAGAGTAACCTTCAGCAAATTTTCATTTGTCAAAAGAAAGCATAGCGCACTATGTTGAGGTTGCATCCACAAACACATTGTAGGGACTATTTTATTGAAATGGAGATTCTCAGTGTTCCCTGTCTCTATATTTTGGAAATGTGTGTATATATTAGAAGGTGTTCACTACAGACTATTAATAAGACGCACGAATATAATACACGGCATAAGAGTACCTTCTCGGACTTTGTATGAAGAAAAACCCAGTTATATTGGTAGAAAGATTTACCAAGTACTACCAATTCGGTTTGGGGGAAATATTAATGATAAAGGAGTTTAAACGAAGTTTGAAATTATTTCTAAAGGAGGAGTGCTTTTATAGTCTGAAGGACTATTTTGACTACTGTAATAGAGTCAAAGACAAATAGTAATTATATACTAGATATAAATTTTATGAAAAATATGTATGGTGTCTGGCTTTTTGCTAGCACTTTGACTTGTCTGACGCCGTTGAGGCCAATCAGACGTAATATATATCTATATCTATCTATCTATTATAAAATTGAATTATCAAAATAAGAGAATTAAAAAATTAAGGCTCGGTTGCATAAAAGCCTGTTAAATTTTAATCATGATTAAAACGTTGCTTTCAACATTTTTTTGGCAGAGTAAAATGTAATGACATTATTTTACTCTTCATAGTTCTATATATTTGAATATTGTCTAAAAATGGAATCTATTACTGGAACTTTACTTTTCATCTTCTTCTTATTCTGTCTTCTTCCTCATCTTCTTTTCCTCCGTTTTTCTTCTTCTCCGTTTTTTTCTTCTTCTTCTTCTCCTCATTCTTATCTTTCTCCTTCTCCTCCTCATTCTTCTTCTCCTCCTCTACCTCCTTCTATTTTATCTTCTTCTTCATCTTCTTCGTCTTCCTCCTCTAATTCTCCTTCTTGTTCATCATATAATTATTATGTGAATGACTTCATCGCCAAGAACAGGGAGCGGACCCTCCCGGCATTTGGCGGACTATTGGTTCAAAATAGTTTATGCATTTGGCGCTGATGTAATAACAATCATTTAGCAGTTTGAAGCAAACATTTCCATGCTATAGCTTGAAGCTTTTTGCGAGAAGGCGTGTCGACATAATATCCAGCTCCTAAAAGGGAAACTTACATCTACTAGCATCACAGTCTTATGGTTTCATTATTGTTGTTCTCATCAGAATAATATCATAATCTGAAATCTGAAGCATATTATTTCTATGATAAATATTATTTCCGCAGCAGATGGTTAGACTTGACCATTGTGAATTCGTATGGCTTTTGTTGGTGAGGAGTCCCTTGCGGGAAGGTCCCACCGCCTGAATATATAATTTATTGAATTCAAATCTTGAATTCAAATTTATTTGTTCTATGTACAAATTCATACATTCAGTCATAATATTTGGGGACCGCAAGCTTCGCCCGTTATTTATTTATTGATAAACAGAACACAATTCTTCAAAATGATTGGAAGGTGGGAAGGTCCCACCGCCTGAATTTATAATTTATTGAATTCAAATTTATTTGTTCTATGTACAAATTCATACATTCAGTCATAATATTTGGGGACCGCAAGCTTCGCCCGTTATTTATTTATTGATAAACAGAACACAATTCTTCAAAATGATTGGGGAAGGACAAACAGGCACAGCCCAAAACTGTTACTTCCCGAATTTTCATTTATACACTATAAATGGTCCAAAAAGTAGGTTATGTAAAGTAACAGTAAAGTAAAAACAAAAGTAAAAACAAAAATAGATTAAACCAAATTGAATAACAAAATAACACGCACTAATCACTTAGAGCTGTAAAAAAATGATTAACTTTGAATATTATGATATACTCTAATTTAGAGTGATGAACCATGTCATATCAACAAATCAGATTATTTTGATAAAATTTCTAGATAATATTTCTTGCGAGATACGGTAAGCTGATTGAATGATTACACAGCTGATCTCCCACACAGGCACACGCATCTTCTGTTATCGACAGACGACGAAATTATACAGACATCTGTTCTTCCAAGGATGAATTATTTTTTATGTCCTTCAGCGAGTTTTCCCAGGGATGAGACCTAGTGCAATCGAATTTTTATATCATAAACCTACCATGTTCCAAATTTCGTGAAAATAGTTAGAGCCGTTTTCGAGATCCGTTGAACATAAATAACCAGATATAAAAAATTAAAAAGACATACAGAAAGCTCGCTTAATATCTATATATATATATATAAAAGCAAAATGGCACTCACTCACTGACTGACTGACTGACTGACTGACTCACTCACTCACTCACTCACTCGCAGAACTAAAAATCTACCGTACCAAAAAACGTTCAAATTTGGTAGGTATGTTCAGTTGGCCCTTTAGAAGCGCATCAAGAAATCTTTTGGCAATATTTTAACTCTAAGGGTTGTTTTTAAGGGGTTTAAAGTTCGTCTTTTAGCATGTATATTCTTCTTCTCCCAATCTCTTAATAATTGTAATTGAAATTTCCATATCATATGTTACTATAGAACTATAATCTAGATAGAGTACCTCTTCGAAACAGTTGTTAACTGGCAACTAAATTAATAATTTTGTCAGGTTGGCATTAAGTTGAGTTGACTTTGTTAGGTTGGCACCAAGTTGAAGATTTAAATGCATTTATCGCGGAAAAATTGATTGGGCACTGCTACTTCAATCCTGGGAATATTATATTACTAGCCGTCACGCTCGCTTCGCTCGCCATATCCGTTTAGCCAGATGTTTAGTCTGGACCCCCGACTGGATTGTCCTAACATATGATAAAAATGCTCAAATGAAAAATGCAGGCGAGCGAAGCGAGCCTGCTGATCTCATTCTTGGGCGATCCAGTCGGGGGTCCAGGGGGCGGAGCCCCCTGGCTAGACTGATATGGCGAGCGAAGCGAGCCTGACGGCTAGTAATAGGATATAAATAAAAATTAAAATACAAGTACCACTCTTTTTAAAATTGTTTATCACAACATGTTTCGGCTATATGTTGTCATATTATCAAGTGATTGGAAAATAAATAAAATGACATCAAATAAATACTATAGTATTTTTATAGTTTGAAGCTTGCAATAGTATTTATTGAATGTCATTTTACTAATTTTCCAATCACTTGATAATGGCATCATATAGCTGAAAAATGTTGTGACTGAACAATTTTAAATGGGTACCTACTTAAGCTGGGTTTACAACAGTTAAGTTGTTAACAAAATGTTTATTTTTTCGTCTTTATAGATTGTATTAGATTGAACATAACTTATCATACACATGATGATCATAATGTGTTTGTCAAGCTCCGTTTAATCTAATAGAATCTAGAAGGACGGAGAAATACTAAACATTTTGTTAATAGCTTTGGTGTAAACGCAGCTTTAGATTATATTTTTATTTATATTCAAGAGTAGCCCTGGAGAAAAAAGAGTCGATACAGTCACCATAATATTTACAAGAATAAATTTATCAATTGTACAAAATAACTTAAAAGCTCACAAGACTATTCATTTATTTAGCACGGTCAGTGCTTTATTGTAAAAAATAATAAATAAATAAATTCATGGACAATATATACAATTCAGGTGACAACAACAGGAATTCGCTCAAAACTGCTTTCAACCTTAATTTAAAATGAACGTCCAGAGGTTATGTAGAGTTCATAATTCGATTAACACACAAATTATCTATTATCTGATGTCTTAGTTAATATCTTTTTTGTGGGAAGGTGGAAAGAATAAGGATCATTTCCTGAGAAATGTATGAGAAAACCACTGCCACGTCATAATGGCAGTGGAGAAAGGTAGAAGAGCGTTGCCGATTCTCAGCCTTGCCACTGCCTTCTATAGAGGATTGATTGATTGATTCTTTATTGATTCAAAGAACAAGTACATCATCAAAAATGATAGGTAGGGAGAGAGAAAATAAGGTAACCTTGTGCTATTCCTCTCCCAAATTTAGATAAGGTTACACATAGTCCGAAATAGGTTAAGTCTTGTAGTTGTTCCTTTGACCAGATACAGTATAAAAGATTAGACCATTCTATATCTGATCTAGTTGTTCACTTTAGAAAAATTTCAGTTTTTAGTTATTTTCACAAAGTAAATTTTTAAATTTAGATGCTTCAAAACCAAACATAGAAGAAAAATTTCACTTTATTATCACTAAAATAGAAAAAATTCGCTTATTAAAGAAATTATTTTGAAGGACTAAAAAAAACTTAATTCACTGCGTAGACCTATCTCCCGTATATAACAACTTGGAACATTTTTTTTGGTAGGGAAAAGCAAAGGATCTAATCATTTTCTGAGAAGTGGGTGAGGAGAACTCTGGTTATTTTTCTGAAGTGTTTAGTAGGCTACCTAATTATAGAAAATTACTGTTCACAGCTTGAAAATTAGCATTCCAATACCCAGTTCAAAAAAAAAAAATTCGTGAACTGAAAGAAAAATAAGTGTACCGTAGTTGTCACACTTACTTATAATAAATTTATTTGTATATAAATGTGAATAAATGTTCATTCATATTCTTGTTTGAATGAAAAATTGTAAATTGTTGTTTGATTGCCAGAAGTATGCCTACCAGCAAAATTTATAAAATTCCCCAGTTTTTTAAATAATTATATTCTTGTAAATCCATTTATTATTCCACTATTAAAAATAGTTGTGCAGTTAAACTATAGTTTCACTATAGTGAGGTCCACGTTATAATGGCAGTGAAGAAAGATAGCAGAACAACGTTGCTGATCCTCTGTCTTGTCAATGCCTTCTATACACGGTAGCTGATACAGGTTTATTGATGTAATATTAACTGTTCATTCTCGTTTAAAATGAACAATTATATTTTATGAAGCTAGAAATTATACTTTTCAATAATTTCATAATGAATTTTCATAATTAAGATGTTCATTCTCGTTTAAATCAATTATAATATAATCAATCAATCAGTTATAATCAACAAAACGATAAACAATAAATCAATCAGTTGTAATCAATTATATTTTATTATGCTTGAAATTATACTTTTCAATAATTTCATAATGAATTTTTATAATTAGGATGAAATATTTTGTCAATTACTTATCAATACTACATTGTTAAAAGAAGATCTGGCAACAGAGCAAAAGCGAGAAAGAGATAGCGTTATCCGCTTCGTTGAATGGTAGACAAGGATAGCAATACCATTGCTGAACAAACAATGCCATTATAACGTGGATCTCACTATAATAATATTTATAATTTTCATGGAAATTATCCTCTAGTGTTTAGTTTATCTGGTGTGCAGTATTTAATCTAGCTATACAGATTATATGTGCTAGTATTAAGTTATGTATTTTATACTTTAAGTTTCAAACTTTGTAACTATCATTTAGGATAAATAAATTTGATTTGATTGATTGATATACCCTACATCTTAGATATGATACATTTGTATATGAGATCAGGTTCAAACTTTTTGCGAATGTAGAGGGCTGATAATGTGGATATCGGGGCACCGAGCTTGGCTCGTTATTTATTTATTGACTTTTGTTGATAAACCAAACACAATTCTCTAAAATGATTGGGGAAGTACTAACAGGCACAGCCCAAAACTGTTTCTTCCCCGAATTTTGATTTATACACTATAAATAGTCCAGTAAGTAGGTTATGTTCCATACACTTGAATTCAGGTTCAATTTTCTGTTCAAACATTTAAAAACAAAAATATTATAATTTAGATTAATCCAAATTGAATAACAAAATAACACTCACTAATCACTTTTATTTTTTTTATTCAATACGGTTGCTTTTTAAGAAATTATCCTATAGCAGGATATCCTCACTAATCACTTGGAATTGTTAAATAATGACCAACTTTGAAAATTATGTTATACTCTAGTTTAGGAGGATTATCATGCCATGTCAACAAATCAGATTATGTTGATCAAATCGATTAAAAATTGTCTAGCTAGATAAAATTTCTCGCTGATTGATTATGATTACACAGCTGGAAATAGATCTGTCTCTCTCCCACACAGACACACGCATCTTCTGTTATCGAGAGACGACGAAATTATCATATGTTTTCCAAGGATAGATTATCCTTTAATGTCGTTCAGCGAGTTTTCCAAAGAATGAGACTTAGTGCAATCGAATCTTTATATCATAAACCTGCTATGTTCCAAAATTTCGTAGAAATCGTTAGAGCCGTTTTCGAGATCCGTAAAAACATAAATACTGTAACCAGATATAAAAATAGCCAGATATAAAAATAACCAGATATAAAAATAACCAGTTATAAAAATAAAAAGATATATAGATACAGAAATTGCTCGCTTAATATAATAGGATAATAGAGAGAACCACCCCATCACTTTCTTTCACAATTAGAACATGTCAGGAAACGGTCAATGTCCTTCAAACTTCACTTGATTGTTGATTATTGCGTTTCCAATTGCCATGTTAATGTTCTTCAACGGAATAAAACCATTCTTATTCCTTTTCTTGAGATTGCTGCTTCGTTCAAGTAATGGATTCCGTTCATTAGCTTGCGGGTCCAGCAATTTAATCTTTCAGACATATTCAAATGCGGAACAATCAATCTTCATATTTTCTTCTTTGTAACTTACACTAGAGTGAGGTCGACGTTATAATGGCAGTATTCGATTAACATTGGTGTTGCTATCCTTGTCTATCATTCGTCAAAGCAGATAGTGCTATCCTTCTCCAGCACGCAAGGTTGCCAGATCGTTTTTAACAATGTATAGAAATATATATGTGATACATTCTGTGATTCATTTAGAGTATAACATAAACCTTAAAACTTCAAAATTTTCAAATCATTATTCCTGGACCGAAAATCAAGTGACGAAGCAGTTTGATTACATAACCTTAACTTTTCTACAACATTATTTTATCAAAATTTTTGGAGAGAAATAGTACAGGCTCAGCCTAGTTTTCCTCCAATGTCTTAATAATTGTATTATGATTGTAGTGTTTTATACAATAAATAAATGAATGAATGAAAAAAATATATATTAACTTGTAGTTCTGTGAACAGTAGACCTCATGCAGTATTCTCATCCACAAGTACCCGATTTAAACTATAGACCTTATGGAAATACAGCAATAGACTGGCTTCTCCACACATCTGTGTAATCACTTGTCAGCTGATTTATGATGAATAATTCTATAGTCTGATTTTTACTCTAATATTGACGTATGAAGGAGGCTCCTTTTTCCTTTTATATTATCCTTGAAATGCAAAATTTCCAAAAACCTTGTATATATACGTCGACGCGTATATATTAGGTTAAAAAAGGAACATACCTGTCAAATTTCATGAAAATCTATTACCGCGTTTCGCCGTAAATGCGCAACATATAAATATTCAAACATTTAAACATTAAGAGAGATGCCAAACCGTCGACTTGAATCTTAGACCTCACTTCGCTCGGTCAATTAACAAACAAAATATTTAATCTCGATTTTTTAAAAAATATAATATTTAAATATCTGTTCTATTTTTGGTTTCGAAGAATCTAAATTTGAAAATCTACTATGTGAACATATTTAATGACTGTAAATTCTGTGAGGTGAAGAACTACAAGACTAAACCTATTTCGGACTATGTGCAACCTTATCCAAATTCGGGAGAGGAATAGCACAAGGTTACCTTATTTTTTCTCTTCCTATCATTTTGATGATGTACTTATTGTATCAATGAATGAATAAATAAAGAATAATTAATCATTGAAAAATTGTTCTTCTTGGTGAATAAAATATAACTGATTATTTTAAACAAGATGACCATTTCATAATTTATAGAAGATGTGTCAGCCTGACCTGTCTTATAAACCTTTACTGGAGTCCTCAGGATGTAATTTTTTTAAAGGCAGTGGCTAGGCAGAGAATCGACAACGCAGTTCTCCTATCTCTCTCCTTTGACATCATAACAAGAACCTTACTATCCTATACTATTAAACGAGCAATTTCAGTTTATATGTTTATATATCTGTATGTGACCGGACACCGGATCTCGAAAACGGGTCTAACGATTTTCACGAAATTTTGAACGAAGTAGGTTTATGATATGAAAATTCGATTGCACTAGGTCTCAACCCTGGGGATAACTCGCTGAAGGATATTAAAAGGATAAATACGTCCTTGGAAAAACAGCTGGAAATTATGTCATCTGTCGATACCGTACTGTAATGGAAGTGAGTGAACGAGTGCATGTGTGGGATCATTCAGCTGATCTCACGAGAAGAAAAATTCAGCAAGAAAAACTTATTTTCGTTTATTTCTCTTTTTTTAGAAAACATGTTTATTTCAGAAAGTCCAAAATAGTAACTAGATGCTGTTAGTGTAGAATAGTACCATAGAGAAACAATAGCGTAAGTAGATATCCCATGGTATAGGGAATTTATGTCGCAACTTTTACTGTTATCTCAAGCCGATTACTGTCGATTATTGTAAATTTTTACTGTTTTGTTGGCGTGATAGTGTATGAACGGCACAATTTGAGAGACTACAAGCGTCACACAGCTGCATAGGAAAGAACTGGTACGTGAACTATCGGCTTGGGATAACAGTAAAAGTTGCGACATAAACGCCCTATACCATGGGATATCTACTTATGCTATCGTTTCTCTATGATAGTACCTACATAGTTTATTAACAAATATTGTAGCAAACATAGTATATCATTCTAAATCGAATTCATAGTAAATCTATTTGTAATAATTGATAATGTGCTTGTTTTTTGAAGTGTGAATAAATTGTTATTTTGATGAGTGATAGTAGCTTAACCTATAGATTTTGATTGGGACTGTAGTATAAATTTGAAAAGGGACAGTTTTGGGCATAAGCTTCTTGTGCCTCCTCATATAACTGTAAAAATAATTGTACAACTGAGAAAATGAATAAAATATAAACTATAAATTCAATCTTTCGTTTCAAATTTTCTATGCTTTTACACTCCAAAGCAAAGCTCGGTCCCCCGATATTAGTCTCTATATATGAACTTGTTACTGAGCTAAAAACGGAGCATTCTAAAAAGACCAAGGGGTATTACAGTGAAACAAAACAGAAGCTTGCAAAATAAAACCAAGCTTCACATGAAAC
The DNA here is from genome assembly GCF_014356525.2 of Nilaparvata lugens. Classification (NCBI taxonomy): domain Eukaryota; kingdom Metazoa; phylum Arthropoda; class Insecta; order Hemiptera; family Delphacidae; genus Nilaparvata; species Nilaparvata lugens. The sequence continues at coordinate 3,408,842 of NC_052505.1, forward strand.
CCAGCTCAAATCTTTTCCAGCTTTCAATAGATGTTTATTGTTTGCAACGACAGAAATAGCAGGCTATTGGAAATGAGCATGGATATCTAGGCGCGCATGTATGCTAAAGGCACACTGCTTCAATGTGGAGGCACTAAATCTCGGAATAGATTTTCATTTAATGTTTAAAAAAGCATTTGCTTTGGTGCTGCTTGTTTGATCCTTGCAGCCCAGTTTGGACTGAGAAGAATGGGTTCTTTTCATGAAATGCTGTGCCTTGAACGATAAATATAGATAAGTAAGCATCAGTAACTGATATAAACCATCATAGTTTTGATTTATGTAGAAACATCACAGATGTAACACTATATCTGCAATCGTGTAAATGATTATATTCTGAGAAGTCGGCTATAATAATCAACAATTCATCATCGTCGATGAACTATCATTTAACTTCAATGAGAAGTATAGATCATAGAATGAAGTAATGTAAAGGAAAGAATTGGCTTATACACGTGCGGGATGGGAAATTCACGAATGACGCATCATCACGTCTCAACTACTGGACACATTAACTTGAAATTTTGCATATAGATTCTTAATTTACCGAGGATGGTTATATGCCTGTTTCAAATTCTTCAATATTTCTGTAGGTCAAGCTTCTAGTTTAGACGCTTGTGGATCACGGGTAACCTGCTAATAATCAATCATCAATCAATCATTAATTAAATTAATCAATCATCATCAGTAATCAATTCATCATCATCATCATCATCACCATCTTCATAAAATGGAATGACTTTTCTATTAGTCAATTTGATGGCGAGGCGAAGCTTGGACAGTAATGTCCACTCTACCACTCATCGATGACCTATCATTCAATATTTCCAATGTAATAAAATATTTCCAAGTACAAGATCTTTATAAAAAATCCAAGATCTGCTTGAAAGATACGATAATATACCCCTATATACAGTGAAATATTGATGGTTACTAAATTTAATATTGTAGCTCATGAAACAGATCATAAACTAGTAGTTCTGTGAACAGTGGACCTCACGCAGTAATCTCATTCACTAGTACCTGATTGAAACTATAGACATTATGGAAATACAGCAATAGACTGGCTTCTCCACACATCTGTGTAATCACTTGTCAGCTGTTTTATGATGAATAGTTCTATAGTCTGATTTTTACTCTAATATTGACGTATGAAGGTGGCTCCTTTTTCCTTTTATATTATCCTTGAAATGCAAAATTTCCAAAAACCTTGTATATACGTCGACGCGCAATTAAAAACGGAACATACCTGTCAAATTTCATGAAAATCTATTACCGCGTTTCGCCGTAAATGTGCAAAATTTAAACATTAAGAGAAATGCCAAACCGTCAACTTGAATCTTAGACCTCACTACGCTCACTCGGTCAATGAAATGAGAAGCTCATCATGAAATGAGATCATAAACTGTCGACAAAATAACAAAGGAGTCATTGAAAAGTGTAGGAATATTAAGATAGTATAAACGTTCATATCACTATTTAATGCAATATCCGTTGAAATATTTCCTGCAAAACTGATAAACGGAAGCACTTGTGATATCATAATGCAAACTACTACGATTTATAATTTTTTTTGAATTGCTATTGCGGAACTTCTCAATAATTTAAAAAAGAGAGTTTTCATTTCTATCACACCCACAATTTTTTATTGATTTTGGTGACAGAACTGTACTTCTTCAGCTGAAAATATGTTGATTTCAACACAAAAAGTCCAGTTAAAAAATTTAATTATTGTGGATGTGAAAAAAATTAAAACTGTGCTGTTTCAATTATTGAGAAGTTCTAGAATATCACTTATCTATTATTGCCTTCTATAGACGGTAGCTGATACAGGTTTATTGATGTAATATTAACGGTTCATTCTGGTTTAAAATAATCAATTTATATTTTACTAAGCAAGAAACTATATTTTTCTATAATTTCATAATGAATTTTCATAATTAAGATGAAATATTTTGTTAATTAATTATTAATTCTACATTGTTGAAAGACAATCTGGCAACAGAGCAAAGCGAGATAGCTATCAGCTTTGTTGAATGATAGACAAGGATAGCAATACCATTGCTAATCAAACACTGCCATTATAACGTGGACCTCAAGATCAGTATAGTCAGGTCCATGTTATAATGTCAGTATTTGATCAACTTTTGTTTTGCTATCCTTGTCTATCATTCTACAAAGCCGGTGGTACTATCCTTTTCTGGGTCCACAACAATGCAAATTATGTTTTTGACAGTGTAGAAATATAATTAATTAATGCAGAGAATCGGCATCGCTATTCTTCTATCTTTATCCACTGCCATTATAAAGTGGACCTCACTATAACTCTGTCTCTATCTCTCTACCACTTCCCCCCTCACACTGTTTCTCTTTTTATTAGTGTAGGCGCTGCCCAAGTTCCGTTCTAAACAAGGACATCAATGATGCCGACAAAGACAGACCTAGCCACATTATAGGGCTTCCAAAAGAGAGCAGATCATACTGCGTTCTTGTTTATAACCATTATATATATAGTTACAACATAGTTATAGCTTCACCATAGAATATAACAGTTAGAATCTAAACCACAGAACGTTGTACAACATTAGACCCACGCAAATAGTAACGACTTATCTTTCACAGCATAAAGGGAAGTAGGCCGGCCAGTGATCTATGACATTATGACTCCCGATAAACTCTTCAATGAATAAAAATACTGTTCTATACTGGATACTAGTTTCTCAGAATTTAATATCTAACACAGTTTTTCAACGATTAGACAGCACTACTCAATTTTAAGATATATCTGGTTTGTGCGGGAAGGAAGTGTGAAAAAATGATACTGATTTGATGGAGCATATCTGAGAAATATTACTATTTTAACATCGAAATTTTATGAGAACAAAATGTTTCATGGGAGAGAGGATTTTTCAATAGTATATTTCGCACCTAGAGCAGAACATGAATTTTTTCCGGCTCGAAATCGGTTTTCACGTCCGAGGACTAGAAAAGATTGAGAGCCGGAAAAACATTTTTGCCCGTGGTGCGAACGCTATTTTTCGCCTCACACAAAAATAAACAATATATATATGAGAATAGTTGTTTACTAAGCACTTCCGAAAGCAGAAGTGGAAGGTGATAGCTCTAGCAAATCTGAGGTAATCTAAATATCAGGAAATTGTCCAAGTATTTTTATTATGATTTGTCTAAATAACCTAAAAGATGATGTTCAATTATGTGGGAGTTTGAGTTTATACTTTTTTATTATTTCGAATGACAGTAAGATGATATTATTATAAATGTTTTAATTATTGAATAATGAACACAAATAATGAAAAGTTTTTTGATCAGCTGTTTTTTGATCACCTTTCTTAGTTCCATGTTAGCGGCTGGAAAGGGTACTCTTTCCGGCCTAGGCCGGAGAAAGAAACCTGCTCTGACGTCAGACGAGAGTCGTCTGCAAAGAATGTCTTTCAGATCTACATAGGGACTGGAAAACAGCTGCTTTCTGTGCAGTGTGGCAAAATTATTATAGTGAGGTCGACGTTATAATGGCAGTGTTTGATTAGCAATGGTATTGCTATCCTTGTCTATCATTCAAACTCGAGCGCTATCTCTTTCTCGATTTGCTCTGTTGCCAGATCGTCTTTTAACAAATGTAGAATTAATAATTAACAAAATATTTCATCTTAATTATGTAAATTCATTATGAAATTATTGAAAAATATAATTTCTTGCTTAATAAAATATAATTGATTATTTCAATCGAGAATGAACAGTTAATATTACATCAATAAACCTGTATCAGCTACAGCTCTTAGAAGGCATTGACAAGATAGAGGATCGGCAACGTTGTTCTCCTATCTTTCTCCACTGCCATTATAACGTGGACCTCACTATTAAGAGGCAGAAGATGATTGATTGAGTACTTTATTTATGTAGATTACAATATATACTGGCTTATAACTTATATACAAAAGCTTACAATACAGCAAAGTTTTAGATGAATTTACATAACATAAACTAAAAAAATAATTATTGAACTGTACAATGATATTAAAAAATATCAATTTGGAACAACTATACAAGATAATATGGTAATGCATCTACATAAATTTGCGGAGCTTTGGACATATCAATGTCCATTCTTTGGAAAGAATATAAGATGCAGAGGCAGATGAAGAAGATGTCTTTGTGGAAGACTCATTGGGATATGATGAATAGCAGACAAAATTATTGTGATGCCCTCCTGAAGTATTATTATTTTTATCGGTCCTTATACATATCACCGGTAAAAAGCCGAAAAAATATTATAAGAAATGATCCTATTTCAAGACATGGCCTACTTTCGTATATTGGACCTCTACTGCATTTTTGCCAAACCAGCTATTTTCAAACCGAATTATCACTGCTAATAATAGGCCTATTTTTTACTAGGTACTGTATTTACTGTAACATGCGGGTTGTTGACCTTTCATATTATATTATCATCAGTAAATATGAATATTTTTAACTGCATTTTTGATACTATAGATTCGAATTTTATTCAACTGTCAAGACTCAAAATTCTTAGTTACTGTCAATTGTGAGTGAAGGACTAAATTTCAGAAAAGTGGAATCATAACCGCATTTTGGACTTTTAAAATATTATCTAAATTTGGGAGAGAAATAGAACAAGGAGTACCCTTACTTTTTCTCTCCCATTCAGTGTTTTCTTGTAAAAATTAGAATAATAAATAAATAAAAAATAAATATTGATAACTGTTTTACAGAAGGCCCAATAAATTGAGGCCAGAATGTATTTTTTATTATTGTGTTATTGCTATGTTTAAAATTACTATAGGTATAGTAACTGACAAGTAGGTCTATTTATTTTATGGATTGTTCATTTTCATTGATTAATCTTGAATATTTATGTGTTATTTCTATTACTTAATCATTTTATTTCCAATAAAAAAGGTAGCCATCTTAAAACATTTGAAATTATGATTCAAAGAATCTTTGAAAATCAAAGAATATTTATTTTTTATCTACGAATAAAGTACAATCATCAGTTTTTCTTTGAAACCACCTTACATCATGAAGTTTCATCTTTTAAACTGTGATAATAATTTCAATTCCAATTTTCTATGAACCGATATCCGAAAATGTCTATTCTGACAATCTATTTTTTCTGACAAAAAGAGTGTCCGATGCTAGGGGATAGTAAACTAAATTGTTATATCAATAATAATTATATAATTGGTATTATTGTTATATCTAACTTACATTGATTTTTTTCAAATAAACTACCATAAAATTTTTATGAAAAATGACTTGGAAATAGCATAAGTAGCCGAAACATGTAGTGAAGAAATAATTTAAAAATCTGGTGTGGCGCACTCATACAAATTTCCTTGCCGTTATGATAATTGATCACCTGACGCTAGTGTGCACGCGCATCTCAAGTCTACTTATAAACAAAGATCTGAGCCAGCTGGTGACAGGACAATAAAGCTGGAGACATACGAGGTCTGCTATCTCTTCATAGTGAATCATGAATCTTCATAGAATCAACAGTTGCCAACAGTTTGCAATTGAAATAATAACATTTTCTGGAATTTCGTGCTTATTTTCAATTTTAGGTGAAAATGTTACCGAACATTAATTGTAGAGATTTTCATGCTTAATCTTTTCCACTCAATTTTTTTGTTTGAATTCTATCTTAAGCCTGATAATTGGGAATCTAAAATCGAACTTTGCATAGATGGGGCGGAGCTCCTGAAATTTTTACAGATACGAGACTTGTGGCAGTTGATAGAGCTTATCAATTACTATTTTTGGTATAAATTTAATCGAAATCGTTGGAGCCGTTTTCGAGTAAATCACGAAAAACCCTGTTTTTGACAACATTTTTGCCATTTCAGCCGCCATCTTGAATTGCATTTGATCGAAATTGTTCGTGTCGGATCCTCATACTGTAAGGACCTCAAGTTCCAAATTTCAAGTCATTCCGTTATTGGGAGATGAGATATCGTGTACACAGACGCACATACACTCATACACACACACACACACACCACACACACACCACACACACCACACACACACACACACACCACACACACACACACACACCACACACACACACACACACATACACACCAATACCCAAGAAACACTTTTTGGACTCAGGGGACCTTGAAACGTATAGAAATTTAGAAATTGGGGTACCTTTATTTTTTACGGAAAGCAATACTTTCCTTACCTATGGTAATAGGGCAAGGAAAGTAAAAAGGGTACTGTACCTCAGTTGCATATTTTATTACATTCAAAAGTAGCCAAGCCCTAAAGAAAAATAGACATAACAATTTTCTTTACTTCAAAATTTATACTCTATATATTTTTATTATAATTAGGTAGTTTATCATTATGATTTTGATTGTTTTTTATGAATAAGTTTCTATTTCAAATTGATTTATCTTTATAACATTTGTATTGAGTAACTTGTGCTGAGGAGTTTTGGGTTTTACCTGTATATTCCTCCACATATTTATGATGTATCTAAATATATAAATAAATATAAATGGGACAGTTTTGGGCATAAGCCTGTTTGTATGCCTTCTCATATAAGTGTAATGCCTTTATTACTAAATAATAAAATCTGGTGTGGTGCACTCACACGACTTTCCTTGCCATTATGAAAATTGATCAACTGACGCTAGTGTTCCCGCGCATCTCAAGTCTACTTTTCTAAGATCTGAGCCAGTTGGTGACAGGACAATAGCGCTGCAGACACACGAAGTCTGCTATCTCTTCATAGTGGATGATTTAATAGAATCAACATTTGCCAACAGTTTGCAATTGAATAATCTTATTTTCTCGAATTTCGAGCTTATTTTCAATTTTAGGTGAAAATGTTACTAAAAATTAATTGTAGAGATTTTCATGCTTGATCTTTTCGACTTGAAATTTTTCGTTTAAATTGTATCTGAAGCCTGATAATTGGAAATCTAAAATCAAACTTTGCATAGATGGGGCGGAGCTCCTGAAATTTTTACAGATATGAGACTTGTGGCAGTTGATAGAGCTTATCAATTACTATTTTTGGCATAAATTTAATCGAAATCGTTGGAGCCGTTTTCGAGAAAATCACGAAAAACCCTGTTTTTGACAATATTTTTGCCATTTCAGCCGCCATCTTGAATTGCATTTGATCAAAATTGTTCGTGTCGGATCCTCATACTGTAAGGACCTTAAGTTCCAAATTTCAAGTCATTCCGTTAATTGGGAGATGAGATATCGTGTACACAGACGCACATACACTCATACACACTCACACACACACACACACACACACACACACACACACACACACACACACACACACACACACACACACACACACACACACACACCAATACCCAAGAAACACTTTTTTGGACTAAGGGGACCTTGAAACGTATAGAAATTTAGAAATTGGGGTACCTTAATTTTTTTCGGAAAGCAATACTTTCCTTACCTACGGTAATAGGGCAAGGAAAGTAAAAAGGGTACTGTACCTCAGTTGCATATTTTTATTCACATTCAAAAGTAGCCTAGCCCTGAAGAAAAATAGACATAACAATTTTCTTTACTTCAAAATTTATACTCTATATATGTTTATAATAATTAGTTAGTTTATCATTATGATTTTGATTGTTTTTATTTCAAGTTGATTTATCTTTATAACATTTGTATTGAGTAACTTGTGTTGAGGAGTTTTGGGTTTTACCTGTATATTCCTCCACATATTTATGTATCTAAATAAATAAATAAATATAAATGGGACAGTTTTGGGCATAAGCCTGTTTGTATGCCTTCTCATATAAGTGTAATGCCTTCATTACTAAATAAATAAATCACAGCAGAAAAATTGGAAGAAATTTTTAAGAGAAAACAACAACTTATATTTATATGAACTTAAATTATATTTAAGTTCATATTAAGTTCATATTAAGTTCATTTAATATTGTTATATTTATATAACAACTTAATTTATATTAATATAACTATTATTGTCTTATAACAACAGAAGTAACCGTTACACATCTTTAGAGACAGTAAAAATTAAGGCTGTGCAAAGGCTAAAAATAAACTTTCTACTGGTGATATTTTTTCAAAGTTTTTCGATTTGTATATTATTAAGCTATCAAAATGAGAAAGTTTTCCCAGGAAAACATTTTTCTTTCGATCATTACTTTTTTGAGATATGAGCGCCTAAAGTTTAAATTTTTGGTACAGAACATTTAAAATTCGGTAAGAGGTAAATCCATGAGATGTGAAGGATAAATTCTTCATGGTAAGTTATTGTTGATCTAGTAAAACAAAAATTCTCCAAAAATATGAATTTTTGAGAAAGTTATTCGATTTATCAAAAATAACTCAACTAAAAGTTATTTTTATTAAATTGATTAACTTTCTGAAAATTGATATTTTCAGAAAATTTTTGTTTTACTATTTCAACAATTCCATCCTCTAATGCCCGGTTGCAGAGTCCACATATAACTCTACCCATAGCTATGTAAGACAAACTAAAATCATACACATAAACTGTTGGCCGTTGCTTAATCTCATGGATTATCTCTTACCGAATTTTAAATGTTCTTTCCCAAAAAATTAAACTTTGGGTGCTCATATCTCAAAAAGTAATGATCTGGAAAAAATTCTTTCCTGAGAAAACTTGTTAATTTTGATAGCTTGATGCGATATACAAATCTAAAAACTTTGAAAAATATCACCAGTAGAAAGTTTATTTTTAGCCTTTGCACAGCTTTAAATAAAATATTATCTATCACTACAGTAAATAATGTGTTAACTTACTTGAACACAACAGAAAAATTTTAAAGAGTCAAAAACAGCTTGCATTTATATCAGTGATCAAAAATAACTATTAGTCTGACAACAGAAGTAGGTAATCGATTCTAATCTTAGGAGACAGTAAAAGTTAAATAAATTATTATCTACTAAACTAATAGATGTTTCAAATAAACCAACTCAAGTTTATATGAGTGAGCAATAACTATCTGTTTGATAAAAATACATGACCGATCTTCATCTTAGGTAACAGTAAAAGTTAAATAAATTATTAATTATTATTAAACGAAATTCCAATTAAATGCTGTAAATCACCCCGAAGACTTCTGCTACTGCAAAAATTGACAACAGGGTAGACAGCTAGATGGAAATTCGATGAGCACTACTATACAAAAATTATTTGTCAGCCCAGGAATAAATAAATTATTATCTACTAATCTAATAGATGTTTCAAAAACCAACTCAAGTTTAAATGAGTGAAGAATAACTGTTTGTTTGACAAAAATATGTGACCGATCCTCATCTTAGGTAACAGTAAAAGTTGAATAAATATTAAACTAATGGATGTTTTAAAATTTAATTAAACTTACCAGCACAGCAGCTGCCTTCACCAACTACTGTCAACTACTGACAACTGACTGTTCTTCTCCTAGAGTCGGTACTCGTGGACTGAGGAATGTCAGTGTTCTGCTCACTGCTCGGCCTGTCTATTCTCTGTTGAATTTGCTTCTCTCACTCCATCCAGCCGCCAGCACTGTCTCTTTCAACTCTGAAGCATCGAAAAACGAAAACCAAGACTTGCGAGTCAAAAGCAAGTTCCGAGAAGAGGGGATGAAGAAGAAGATGAAGAAGAAGAATACGAAGAAGAAGAAGGAGTAGGAGAAGAAGAAGAGAGACTTGTATTGTTCCAGTGGTGGGGAGGAGGTGAATGGAACTGGAGATAACAGAGAGGAATCTTTTTCGTTCTTCTATCTTTTCTCTCTCTCATATTCTCTCATCTTCTTGGGGCGCGGACAGACTGTTCGAAAAATAATCGCCCGCAACGAACCGGAATGATGATTTGCTGATAACCGTGAAATAGGGGAAATCGCTTTGGGTCTTCACACTGTTGATTCTTGGACCAAGCAACTTTTCGATGATTTTACAAAAAATATTATTATTTTTGGTCGTAGAAACAAAAATCAAATTTCTATGGCCGGAATGATTTGCTAATAACCATGAAATAGGGGAAATCGCTTTGGGTCTTCACATTGTTGATTCTTGGACCCAGCAACTTTTCGATTTCACAAAAAAAAATTAGGCTATTTTTTTTGGTCATAGAAACAAAAATCAAACTGTTAAGGACTAATGGAGTCGAGTAGATTACTATAATATTTCAAAAAATAGGTAAATATCTCTAAATTAACGATTTGAGTTTTTTGATATAGGGAAACAATAAGCAGGCAAACAAAGGCTAGTAACCCTCCGACAGATGTGAAGAACAGAGTTCTGGTGACTGAACTCTACCAGTGTGAACGTTTGTATGCAGAAGCATTTTATGCGCCATTACTATCGCTCTCCTCTGAAAATAGGACAGGTTTTGTTTCTGGCAAGATTTTTCTATCACGGTTGACAGTCTTAATTTCAAAAGCACTTGTTCCATCTTTTAAGGAACTATCGGCCGACGAAAAAGCAACAGTGTGAACCCAGCCTATTCTATCACCGTTGACAATCTGACGACTTAATTTCAAAAGCACTTGTTCCATCTTTTAGGGAACTATTGGCCGACAAATAATCAACAGTGTGAACCCAGCCTAACTTCTGTTGTTCAGGCTCCCGCAGGATTCTATATATTATGTGATGTTAGTGACATAACGGATTGCTATGTTAATGTTAGAAACATCACCATGTTAGCATGCTAGAGTTTGTATAGCTGGAGGATATTAACTAATAACTACCCGTACCGTATTAGCAAAAACAACATGAATTCTCTCAAAAGATTATTTGGGTATCAGTATATATTTTTTTAAACTTGGTTCTTTCATTCACCAATGAAGTCAGTGAGATAGGCTATCTACTCTATTAAGTTAAGTTTATACCTACTCTATTCTAGAAGTGCACAATTTTTTATTTTTCAATTTTAATCAATTTTATTACATAAAATCATTGTCTGGGAATATTCCCATCTGATTGGTAACTTGTCAAATTGGTCTTATAATAATAATAATGTCTCTGGTCGAGGGTACAACACGACCAGAGGAGTTTATTCAAATTATAGACATGATTACAAAAAGCATATAAGGTACAATTATTTACAAAGTATTAATACAATTGGTTGATTACTTGCTGATCAAAGAAAATGTGGCCCCCACTATATATGAATATGAGTCGGGATGCCACTAATTTTGCTATTGTTTAAGATTTTATGCCAAAAGTTACAAATTCTGATAAAAATACATTTTGCGAGTCATTAGAAGTTCATAAAAACCAAATTTCTATACACAAATTTAAAAAAGAAAATTGATAACCTAAGATGTAAAAATTTTATAAAAATTTAACATAAAAAACATTTATAATACTCATGGGAAAAATCATTATAATGAAGAAAATGAGAATGAAACTGTATGGAAAATAATAATGGAAACTAATTGTTCTCCATGATTGATTCTATTGGACAGGAGCCACTTTTTGTTTTCGATTTAAATGAATTGATTGGAACTGTTTCTTTAATAGCTATTGGCAGTTTATTGAAAATTTTTGGTCCTAAATATTTTGGCTGACCTCTGAGCAGCTGATGTTGTCATCCTGGGAATTGCCAAGTCCATGTTCCTTCTGCGTGTTCCTTGCGGGTGATTCAAATTGATGAAGAGTTGTGGGTTCTTTCTGGTGAATGTTAGAAGTCTGTGAATGTAAATCTGTCTGATGCTGAGGATGCTGAGCTCCGAGTATAGTAGTACTGAAGGGAAGAGTGGATGTTTGCGTCCTATTATCCTCAAAATTAGCTTCTGAACCTTGATCGATGTGGCAGAAATTTGTAGCTCCCCAGGCCAAAATGCCATATCTTGCTATGGACTCGACTATTGCATAATAAACATTTTTCATCATGTCTATTGATAATAGCTGCCTGAGTTGGATGAATTTGTAAATTAATTTTCTGATTTTAGTCGTTTGATGTAAAATGTGTTTATCCCAGCGAAGTAATTCATCTATTATGACTCCTAAATATTTTATATTGTTTGTGCGCTCTATTGAAGGACAATTACAATTCATACTATCTAATTTGCAATGATTTAGTTTGATTGTCTGCTTAGAAGGCTTCTTGGAGTCTGTTAGTGAGAAAGCAATAAATTTTGTTTTTGAGGCATTAATCGTCAGAATGTTATTGAAGAGCCAGGAGGTAACTTTTCCCATTCAAAGTTCAGCTGACCTGAAGACGTCATCCCAGCTGGTTCCCCGGAATATTACTGCTGTGTCATCGGCGAAGGCGATAATCTTGCCACCGACATCCATAGAGCACCAAATCCGGCATCCGACATCCATAACTTATGGCAATCCACCAGCATCCATAATATAATAATAGCATAACAAGCAATAAAATCAATACATATTGAGTCACAGGTTTAGACTTATTCATTCAAAATAAAATAGATTTCACCTTAAAATCTATCAACAATAAACTCTGCTACCGACTTTTTACTTTCCTTGCCCTATTACCATAGATAAGGAAAGTATTGCTTTCCGAAAAAAATTAAGGTACCAAAATTTCTATACGTTTCAAAGTGGTTTTTGGGTATTGGTCTTATATATATATATATATAGTCTGAGTCTGCTTGGTTGAGGAAGGAGACTCAATATATAGACTATACATAACAGAAGATACTTTAAAGTTTGTAATATAAATTAAAACAGGAGACACGATATAAATAGATTGGAAACACTTAAAAACTTACATTAGAAATGGGGGAAATTTTCGGAGACTGTGTCTCCTTTCTCAACCGAGAAGACTGCAGTTTTCTCGGTTGAGAAAGGAGACACAGTCTCCGAAAATTTCCCCCATTTCTAATGTAAGTTTTTAAGTGTTTTCAATCTATTTATATCGTGTCTCCTGTTTTAATTTTTATTTATATATAAATTAAAACAGGAGACACAAGACATAAATATCATTTCTAATGTAAGTTTTTAAGTGTTTTCAATCTATTTATATCGTGTCTCCTGTTTTAATTTATATATAAAACATAAATATATATAAGTATGTCTTATATGTATCTATTTATGTCTTATATATAAGACATAAATAGATTGAAAACACTTGAAAACTTACATTAGAAATGGGAAAATTTTCGGAGACTGAGTCTCCTTCCTCAACCGAGCAGACTGCAGTTTTGAATCCAACGGTCGTGTGACCACAGAGTACGCACGGAGACTCAATTGTAGCAGCAGAGACCACAGATTACGCGGTACAGACGGATGGAGAGAAAAAGGGTACAGATTCAGGGGACATTATGGGGTATTTAGGGGGCGGTTACAAACGGGATATTTAAGATTTGAGTGAGTTATGAATAAGGAAAGGTGTGGTTTATTAATTGATAGAAAATAGGAGATTTAAAATTAGAAATCAAGAAAGAATTAGACTAAAATTGGAGAAAGGAATTGTAGAATTGAAATTGAATGGAATTTATTTTTCATTTTTATTGAACATTTAATATATATTTGATAGCTGTGAAATTTATTATGATATGATAAAATTTATTTCAATTTAATTAAACAGTTGGTAGCTATGGTACTATTGTTGTCTGTTGAGACCAGGACTGGAAGCACCTCCAAGCACCCAAATAAAAGCCAATTCTTTCGTCTTGACATCTATGGAGGGGGCTGTGGGAGGGAGGGTGGCAAGGACTTTGGCAGTCAGATATTTTACAATAAATGAATTAATCACTCACTGTGACAACGAGATCTTTCGGCAGGTCCACCATCTTCTTGGTTGTCACTCTACAACTTACTCAACAACCAAGAAGATGGTTGACCTGCCGAAAGATCTCATTGTCACAGTGAGTGATTAATTCATTTATTGTAAAATATCTGACTGCTAGTCGTTTTTTCTAATAGCAAAAAGGAAAATGTGTTTTTTTTTTCAAAAATGTCACATCTTTTAGAGCGGATATCTCGAAAAGTGAAAGAGATATAGAAAAAGTTGTTGAATTAATATTGTAGGAAATTATGTAAGCTTTAGTTTCTTATAGAATAGTCATGTCTGTAAAATTCATAATTTCCGAGTTATATGCGAGAAACCAAAAAATGGTACATTTGGTAACCTGGGGGGTGGTTCCCCACCACCTTAGCACAGTGGATAGTGGAGGGGACTTTTGATATGTTTACCTCCTCACTACCCTAAACAGAACTGCCGTGTCAAAAATTGTCTTCCAAACTTTTCCCTCTATAACACTTCGTTGACTGGGCTAATTGTATTTTTTTTAATAATCGATTCGTGACAATTTGCAGTCGAAGCAACATGCATGCATGTTCGAACATGCTTCTACTCAAACCACACATCAATATTTATGACTAATGATTCCCTTCTTCGATATTTTCAAACACTGTGAGGCCTAGTTTCTAGAACACTCATTAAATCTAATATGAGACGTTTCGCTACAATACAGGGTGAGTTATTCACTGAAACATGAAATCTTACCTTCACTCTCAGATCAGAAAAATCACTCATCTTCAAATGCTTATAACTCAAGAACAGGAGTGAATTTCGCCAATCCAGGGATCTACAAATTAAAATGCACAAACTGCCCTGAATATTACCTGGAACTTACTTAATAAAAGATATAAAGAAAAAGAAATAAGAAAAATCGACTGGAAATTTGAAACAAAAATCTGGTGTGGCGCACTCACACAACTTTTCTTGCCGTTATGAAAATTGATCACCTGACGCTAGTGTTCCCGCGCATCTCAAGTCTACTATTCAAAGATTTGAGCCAGCTGGTGACAGGGTAATAACGCTGGAGACACACATGAGGTCTGCTATCTCTTCATAGTGAATGATTTAATAGAATCAACAATAATTTGCAATTGAATAATCACATTTTCTCGAATTTAAAGCTTATTTTCAATTTTAGGTGAAAATGTTACTGAACATTAATTGTAGAGATTTTCATGCTCAATCTACTCCACTTGATTTTTTTTGTTTCAATTGTATCTGAAGCCTGATAATTGGGAATCTATCTGCATTGATGGGGCGGAGCTCCTGAAATTTTTACAGATATGGGACTTGTGGCAGTTGATAGAGCTTATCGATGACTATTTCAGGTATGAATTTGATCAAAATCGTTGGAGCCGTTTCCGAGAAAATCACGAAAACCCTGTTTTTGACAACATTTTCGCCATTTTAGCCGCCATCTTGAATTGCATTTGATCGAAATTGTTCGTGTCGGATCCTTATAGTGAAAGGACCTTAAGTTCCAAATTTCAAGTCATACCGTTAATTGGGAGATGAGATATCGTGTACACAGACGCACATACACTCATACACACACACACACACACACACACACATACAGACCAATACCCAAAAACCACTTTTTTGACTCAGGGGACCTTGAAACGTAGGAAATTTAGAAATTGGGGTACCTTAATTTTTTTCGGAAAGCAATACTTTCCTTACCTATGGTAATAGGGTAAGGAAAGTAAAACGACCTAAACCTTGGGATATCTTGGGCCCGCCGCAAAGTAGACCCACGCTAATCCACGAAAAGCAACCCACGCCGTGGGATGTTTTGTAAACCATTGCTAGGCTTCTCCAGACATCTGTGTAATCCTATTATATTAAGCGAGCAATTTCTGTATATATCTGGTTATTTTTATATCTGGCTATTTTTTACCTGTTTATTTATGTTCAACGGATCTCGAAAACGGCTCTAACGATTTTCACGGAATTTGGAACATAGTAGGTTTATGATATAAAAATTCGATTGCACTAGGTCTCATTCTTTGGAAAACTCGCTGAACGACATTAAAAGGATAATTCATCCTTGGAAAACAGATGATAATTTCGTCGTCTCTCGATAATTGAAGATGCGTGTGCCTGTGTGGGAGAGAGTCAGAATTATTTCCAGCTGTGTAATCATAATCAATCAGCCAGAAATTTTATCTAGCTAGACAATTTAATCGATTTGATCAACATAATCTGATTTGTTGACATGACATGATAATCCTCCTAAACTAGAGTATATCATAATTTTCAAAGTTGATCATTATTTGACAATTTCAAGTGATTAGTGAGGATATCCTGCTATAGGATAATTTCCTAAAAAGCAACTGTATTAAATAAAAAAATAAAAGTGATTAGTGAGTGTTATTTTGTTATTCAATTTGGTTTAATCTAAATTATAATATTTTTGTTTTTAAATGTTTGAACAGAAAATTGAAAATTTCAAGTATATGGAACATAACCTACTTTCTGGACTATTTATAGTGTATAAATCAAAATTCGGGAAAGAAACAGTTTTGGGCTTTGCCTGTTAGTACTTTCCCAATTATTTTAAAGAATTGTGTTCGGTTTATCAACAAAAGTCAATAAATAAATAACGAGCGAAGCTCGGTGCCCCGATATTCCACATTATCAGCCCTCTACATTCGCAAAAAGAGTTTGAACTTGATCTCATATACAGATGTATATCATATCTGAGATGTAGGGAGCTTCAGCAATTACCATTGATGGATTCACATATATATTAGATAAATCTTAGTCTAATCAATCAAATCAAATTTATTTATCCTAAATGATAGTTACAAAGTTTGAAACTTAAAGTATAAAATACATAACACAATAATAGCACATATAATCTGTATAGCTAGATTAAATACTGCACACCAGATAAACTAAACTAGAGGACAATTTCCATGAAAATGATAAATTATTACAGCGAGTTCCACGTTATAATGGCATTGTTTGTTCAGCAATGGTATTGCTATCCTTGTCTACCATTCAACAAAGCGGATATCGCTATCTCTTTCCCGCTTTGCTCTGTTGCCAGATCTTCTTTTAACAATGTAGAATTGATAAGTAATTGACAAAATATTTCATCCTAATTATAAAAATTCATTATGAAATTATTGAAAAGTATAATTTCTAGCATAATAAAATATAATTGATTATTACTGATTGATTTGTTTATTGATTTATTGTTTATCGATTTGTTGATTATAACTGATTGATTGATTATATTATAATTGATTTAAACGAGAATGAACATCTTAATTATGAAAATTCATTATGAAATTATTGAAAAGTATAATTTCTAGCTTCATAAAATATAATTGATTATTTTAAACCAGAATGAACAGTTAATATTTCATCAATAAACCTGTATCAGCTACCGTGTATAGAAGGCATTGACAAGACAGAGGATCAGCAACGTTGTTCTGCTATCTTTCTTCACTGCCATTATAACGTGGACCTCACTATAGTGAAACTATAGTTTGACTGCACAGCTATTTTTAATAGTGGAATAATAAATGGATTTACAAGAATATAATTATTTAAAAAAACTGGGGAATTTTATAAATTGTGCTGGTAGGCATACTTCTGGCAATCAAACAACAATTTACAATTTTTCATTCAAACAAGAATATGAATGAACATTTATTCACATTTATATACAAATGAATTTATTATAAGTAAGTGTGACAACTACGGTACACTTATTTTTCTTTCAGTTCACGAAAATTATTTTTTTTGAACTGGGTATTGGAATGCTAATTTTCAAGCTGTGAACAGTAATTTTCTATAATTAGGTAGCCTACTAAACACTTCAGAAAAATAACCAGAGTTCTCCTCACCCACTTCTCAGAAAATGATTAGATCCTTTGCTCTTCCCTACCAAAACAGTTTTGGGCTGTGCCTGTTAGTACTTCCCCAATCATTTTAAAGAATTGTGTTCGGTTTATCAAAAGTGAATAAATAAATAACGAGCGAAGCTCGGTACCCCGATATTGATAATAATACACGCAATGAATACACTTGTCAGCTGATTGATTATGAATAATTCTATAGCAATGGTTTACAAAACATCCCACGGCATGGGTTGCTTTTCGTGGATTAGCGTGGGTCTACTTTGCGGCGGGCCTTATGACGCTATTTTTTCTTCAAGGAAAAATCTGGTGTGGCGCACTCACACAACTTTCCTTGCCGTTATGAAAATTGATCACTGACGCTACTGTTCCCGCGCATCTCAAGTCTACTATTCAAATATTTGAGCCAGCTGGTGACAGGGCAATAACGCTGGAGACACACATGAGGTCTGCTATCTCTTCATAGTGAATGATTTAATAGAATCAACATTAATTTGCAATTGAATAATCACATTTTCTCGAATTTAAAGCTTATTTTCAATTTTAGGTGAAAATGTTACTGAACATTAATTGTAGAGATTTTCATGCTCAATCTACTCCACTTGATTTTCTTTGTTTCAATTGTATCTGAAGCCTGATAATTGGGAATCTATCTGCATTGATGGGGCGGAGCTCCTGATTTTACAGATATGGGACTTGTGGCAGTTGATAGAGCTTATCGATGACTATTTTGGGTATGAATTTGATCAAAATCGTTGGAGCCATTTCCGAGAAAATCACGAAAAACCCTGTTTTTGACAACATTTTCCCCATTTTAGCCGCCATCTTGAATTGCATTTGATCGAAATTGTTCGTGTCGGATCCTTATAGTGAAAGGACCTTAAGTTCCAAATTTCAAAGTCATTCCGTTAATTGGGAGATGAGATATCGTGTACACAGACGCACATACACTCATACACACACACACTCACACACATACAGACCAATACCCAAAAACCAGTTTTTGGACTCAGGGGACCTTGAAACGTATAGAAATTTAGAAATTGGGGTACCTTAATTTTTTTTGGAAAGCAATACTTTCCTTACCTATGGTAATAGGACAAGGAAAGTAAAATTGCATAAATCAAATTGAATAATAAGAACATATCAGCCATACTACTGATTACACGGAAATTAAAAGGGCGATACTCGTATAAAAAACATTTTATTTCTAAATCGAAAAATGATTGAACCAAGCTGTGAACCAAGGCTTGGTGTTGTTGAGGAATAGATAAATGATCTTATCATTATGATGCGGCAGGGTCCACACGAGGCGGCGCCAGGGAGTCGTGAAGTCGTGCAACTGCTGTTTGAACCATTTGCTGTAGTGTTTCATCTTCCTCGCAAACTACTTCCTACAAAAATACAGAACGATTTTTTGTTGAGTTGTTCATTGTATTTATACATTGACTACTAGTAGTTCTGTGAATAGTAGACCTCACGCAGTATTCTCATCCACAAGTACCTGATTGAAACTATAGACCTTATGGAAATACAGCAATAGACTGGCTTCTCCACACATCTGTGTAATCACTTGTCAGCTGATTTATGATGAATAATTCTATAGTCTGATTTTTACCATAGAGAAACAATAGCGTAAGTAGATATCCCATGGTATAGGGAATTTATGTCGCAGCTTTTACTGTTATCTGAAGCCAATTACTGTCGATTATTGTCAATTTTTACCGTTATGTTGGGGTGATACTTTATGAACGGCACAATTTGAGAGACTACGAGCGTCACACAGCTTCACGGGAAAGAACTACGTGAACTATCGGCTTGAGATAACAGTAAAAGTTGCGACATAAACGCCCTATACCATGGGATATCTACTTATCTGTCAAATTTCATGAAAATCTATTGCCGCGTTTCGCCGTAAATGCGCAACATATAAACATTTTAACATTATTTAAACATATTTTATAAACATTTCTGATTTGACCAGCTGATAGACTTTAACCATGTTCAAATGCCTTGCCCAAGGTTGGTGAAACGGGGCATAAGAGAAATGCCAAACCGTCACTTGAATCTTAGACCTCACTTTGCTCGGTCAACGAACGATTTGGCGCTGGCACGAAGTGAGAAAAGGATTGAGCTATAGTGAGGTCCACGTTATAATGGCAGTGTTTGATTAGCGATGCTATTGCTATCCTTGTCTATCATTCACCAAAGCGGATAGCGCTATCTCTTTCTCGCTTTGCTCTGTGGCCAGATCGTCTTTTAACAATGTAGAATTAATAATTAATTGACAACATATTTCATCTTAATTATGAAAATTATTAAACATACAATTTCTTGCTTAATAAAATATAATTGATTATTTTAAACGAGAATGAACAGTTAATATTACATCAATCAGCTACCGTCTATAGAAGGCATTAACAAGACAGAGGATCGGCAACGTTCTTCTCCTATATTTCTTCACTGCCATTATAACGTGGACCTCACTATATCTGCTTTGTTCAAACCAATGATAATCAGGAACTGACTTTATAACTTAAATTTTACTATAATAGTTTGTGCAAACCTTAGTTTACATCATTGCTTTATGGAGTACATCGCTACCACAGTTCACAGAATTCAGAGAGCCTGTGAAATAATTGTGTGAGAGAAATACCGAAAAAGAGAGCATAGAAAAAGCATGAAAACGACAACAGTGAGCTCCTATTGTTCTATTGAAATAACATTGGCCATAAAGCCCCATGCTGTAAACTGATGTTAGCACAGACTATATAGTGAGGTCCACGTTATAATGGCAGTGGAGAAAAGATAGGAGAACAACGTAGCCGATACGTTGTAGTCTTGTCTGTTTATGATAAAACTAAATTCGTAGTGTTGTACTGGTTGAAATGAATCTGGTCATTTAAACTATACTGGGGATTTTCCTTAATTACTCTTGTTATTTCTAAAGCCTCTAGAATATTCAAAGATCTGCCTTTGTTATTAACATGAAGAAACTCAACATTCTCCTTAACTGTGAACTTGTGATTATTTGTTATCAAATGTTCTGCAAAGTTGGATTCCCCATTTTGTTTATTCCAATCTCTGATGTGTTCTTTAATTCTACTTTTGAAACTTCTACCAGTCTGACCCACGTAACAAGCATTACAATCATCACATTTAAGTTTGTACACCCCCGCTTTGTACACAAATAATCACAAGTTCACAGTTAAGGAGAATGTTGAGTTTCTGCATGTTAATAACAAAGGCAGATCTTTGAATATTCTAGAGGCTTTAGAAATAACAAGAGTAATTAAGGAAAATCCCCAGTATAGTTTAAATGACCAGATTCATTTCAACCAGTACAACACTACGAATTTAGTTTTATCATAAACAGGTAAGCATACATTAGTCAATAGTTTTTCCATTTACATATTTATTTTATTATCTTTCACATTTGTTTTCTTGGTTCTTATTTTGTACTGAAAGTAAATTTTATTATCATGGCGATTCTGTTGCTTAAGCCGCCATTTTGTCACACCGTGTAGGGGGAGGAGACTGTCTAGCTAGGCCAATGGCAGGCGTTCATGCCCTCGACCAATAGCAGTACTCGCCTACTAGTATAAATTCTGCTGCTCTTGTATTTAGTTTTAGTTTATCAGAGATTGACAATGGTGTAATAACCGAAACCGGTCTTTCTAATTATCAATAAATCAGTGGTTTTTTGACAATGTCTTAGTCTTTTTCATTCAATATGAATAATTACCACAATATCAACTTCTCAACTACACAAAAAAAAGAAAAATTTTGTTCGCCAAAGATACGCCCATATAGTAACAGGTGTTTTACCAGCGTTTTTCTACATTTTCTCAAATTTTGGAGATCAAATTGACATAAACATAAACATAACTGTTGTAGCTATGGTGAAAGTGATATTTTCGAGCTCAAAATTTAAGTGATTTTATTCTATATTTTGTGAATATTTGAAGTTTGGTTTTTGTTTTAACGGAAGTTTCATTATCAATCTATATAAATTTGAAATTCTTTGTTTTATTCTGATTCATAGTTTCAGATTGAAGATTTGGTGTTGAAATTGAAGTGAACATAACCTACATAATATTTGGACGATTTGTGACAAAATCAGGAAATTGAAGAAGTTTTGGGCAATAGCCTGTTTTTTCTTTTCCGACTATTGTATTGTTCGCTCTATCTAATAAATGAATAAATAAATAAAACGTTCAGATTTGGTACAGAGGTTCCGCTGAGGTTTACAAATTGAGAGGCCTTTAATATTTCGCCTATGATATGCTCAAAACTGGCACCCTGCACTAAATAATTGAAATTAATCGGTGATTGATTCGAGCGAGGAAGTAATTTGACTTTCTGATGGAATGAAGCATGCTCAAATGAAAAATGCAGGCGAGCGAAGCGAGCCCGCTGATCTCATTTTCGGACGATCCAGTCGGGGGTCCAGGGGGCGAAGCCCCCTGGCTATACGGATATGGCGAGCGAAGCGAGCCTGACGGCTAGTCTACATATAATTCTTCAAAATTACTATTGAATTAATTTCTAATCCCATAAATGATAATATTTTCCAAATGAATTGTCTTACAAGGTTCATGAGATCAATATTAGCCTTCTTGCCATCAACTGTGACGTACAGCTTCTCCCCTTTGAAAATTTTCGGAACTGAATCCTCGCCAAACATTTCCTGCAGCATTTCTATTAGACACTCCTGCAACAAAACAAAATTTTTTTCATTCATTAAATTCAAATTCACAAAACGAATTAAAATGATATTGGATAAATATTTTTTATAAAGTGATAACTTTACAATAATACAGAGTGAGGCACAGACTTAGCCAGCTAACTCCAACATTGTGAATACCCCTATAATGTTGATTATAGAATGTGACTCAATTCACAATGAATTCGAATTTTTTCAAGTTTATGAAATAACTGTAAACTTTTATATACAGGGTGGAGCTGAGCCGATTGAGGAGTTTGGAAGGGTTATAAGTAATGAACCGTTCAACTTAGAAAAACATTCTCTAATGGGTTCAATTCAGTTTGAAATATAGTTTTGATTATTTTTTGGAAATTATATCAGTTAAATGGCGGCCATAAGCAGCAATAACTGATGTAGCGTATTTTTGATGTTTTAGAACGCATTTTGGCAAGGCTCTTCTCTGATTCACTCCTTTAGTTCTTCCAAGGTGTGTGGGCAATCTTAAAGCTAGGAATGTACACCGTGAATGCAAGATAAAACTATATAAAAGCATTATAAGGACAGTGGTGTGTTACGGAAGTGAGACATGGACAATGACAGCCAGAACAGCAGACCTGTTGAATGTATTTGAGAGAAAGATGCTGCGAAGAATATATGGACCGGTGTGTGAGGCAGGACAGTGGCGTATCCGTACTAATGCAGAGTTAGCAACACTCTATAGAGAACCCCCACTATCGGCCCACATAAGATTGATGCGGCTCCGATGGGCAGGACATTTGCAACGGATGCCAGATATACGTGTGCCAAGGAAGGTATTCGTGGGACAGCCTGGAGGAAGGAGACCTGTTGGAAGACCAAGAGAGCGATGGGAGGATAGAGTGGCAAAGGACACTAGGGAAATGCTACGTTTGAGGAGATGGAAAGGTGCAGCAATGGATAGAGATGGCTGGAGGCAAAGTTTAATTGAGGCCAAAGCCCGATTTGGGCTGTAGCGCCATTGGAGAGAGAGAGAGAGAGAGAGTGTGGGCAATCTTTGGAAACTTGGAAACTTAGTTCTGGCCATAGTTCTTTGAGAATGGCAACATCACCGTCAATGTCACCTCCCAGCGTTATGTGAAAATGCTACAAACGCTTCTGCGCCCCAAATTGGAAGAACTTGCAGAGGAACATGACTTGGGAGAGATATGGTTCAGCAGGATGAAGCTATAAGGTAAATTTCATTCCATTTATTGTATAAAATACTATAATCATAATACAATTATGACATTGGAGGAAAAACTAGGCTGAGCCTGTACTATTTCTCTCCAAAAATTTTGATAAAATGTTAATGTTGTCCAAAAGAAAAGGTTATGTAATCTCACACTGCTTCGTCACTTGATTTTCGGTCCTGGAATGATGATTTAAAATTTTGAATTTTGAAGGTTGATTTTATACTCTAAATGAATCACAGAATGTATCACAATTAATTAAGAACTTGAGAAATATTGCACATAAGAGAGGAACAACGTTGAAGATCGTGTTTATGTACCTCCCTTAGCACTTGATATTGAGGAGCTAAAAACCAGGATAACTGATGCAGTAGCTACAGTCCGAGAAGACATCTTGCGAACAGTCTGCGATTAATTTGGCTACCGTTTAGATGTCTCAAAAGGAGGGCACATAGAACACTTATGATACATCATCATAAACTCGATACTTTTGTGAGTAATTTGATGTGAAATTGGTTTGTGAGCACCATGTTTTAAAATAAATACAACTGTTTAAAATTGGGTGATTCTTTTTGAAACACCGGCTATGTTTATCTATTGAATGAAGCAAAAAAGTACAATATTCAGAAAATTAAAAACAGGTTATTGCCAAAAAGTCTTCGTTTTTTCAATTTTATAGAGTGAAAAGATGGAAAAGTTACCTTGAAATGCATCCTGTCCATCTTGGTTTGTACAGGGAGTATTTTGCAATAAGGATCAACAGTCTCTGCTTGCAGAATGGCAGTGATAATACTATCAGCGTACATGTCGTTGACTGGAGTAGCCATCCACTAAAAATAAATAAAAAATGTTTTTAATCAAATTTTTACACTGGAATGATGACTTGCAGACGATTATAATAATTGTGAAAAATCGATGATATAATAAAGGAAAGAACTGGCTTATACACGTACGGGATAGGAAATTCACGAATGACGCATCATCACGTTTGAACTACTGGACTGATTAACTTGTAACTTTGAATAAAGATTCTCAATTAACCGAGGATGGTTATAGGCCTATTTATATATTAAAGAGAAGAATTGGACGGGATAGGAAATTCACGAATGACGCATCATCACGTCTGAACTACTGGACTGATTAACTTGTAATTTTGCATAAAGATTCTTAATTAACCGAGGATAGTTATAGGCCTATTTAATATATTAAAGAGAAGAATTGGCTTATACACGTACAGGATAGGAAATTCACGAATGACGCATCAATACGTAGTTTGATTAACAATGGTACTGCTATCCTTGTCTATCATTCACAAAGCGGATAGCGCTATCTCTCCTTGCTTTGCTCAAAAGCCAGATCGGCTTTTAACAATGTAGAATAAATAATTAATTAACAAAACATTTCATCTTAATTGTGAAAATTCATTATGAAATTATTGAAAAATATAATTCCTTGCTTAATAAAATATAATTGATTATTTTAAACGAGAATGAACAGTTAATATTACATCAATATGTAATCAGTTATCAGTTACCCTCCATAGGAGGCATTGACAAGACAGAGGATCGGCAACGTTGTTCTCCTATCTTTCTCCACTGCCATTATAACGTGGACCTCACAATAGTGTTATCAAGCGAGTATGAATGATCCCATTGGAACTTATGGAAATTATATTTTCACTAATCACTGTGGCTGTTGTGTACGAATCCATCTTAATTGAGAAATATACTAGTAGTTCTGTGAACAGTAGACCTCACGCAGTTTTCTCATCCACAAGTATCTGATGTCTTTGGTAGAGAGTTAGTGGGGAGGATATTTTCAATATTCTTTCCGAAGAATGGACATTGATATGTCCAAAGCTCCCCCAATTTATGTAGATGCATAACAATATAATATCTATAGTTATTAGCCTATATTACAAATTACTTTTTCATATCATATACAGTTCAATAATTATTTTCTTAGTCTATATTATGTAAATTCATCTATAATTTTGCTGTATTGTAAGCTATTGTATATAATTGTATAAGCCAGTATATTGTAATCTACATAAATAAAGTACTCAATCAATCAATCAATCAATGTCACCTGTTCTAGTTGATTCAGTTGAATCACAATTCACAGTGTTGAATCTTGTCACTTGTCAGCTGATTGATTATGAATAATTCTATAGACCGATTGATCCTATCTTCAAAGTAGATGATATAATATACAGGGTCTGTAGAATATAACCGGACTGACCTCAGGAAATTTTTATTTGCAAAATATGTACAATTTTTCTTTTGAAATGTTCAAAGTAGTCCCCATTGAAGCCGATAACACGCTGATACCGGATTTTCCAGTCCCTGAACGCTCCCTGGAAGTCGGCAACCTCTATGCTGTCTAGAGCCCTCGTCGTAGCACGTTGAACGTTATCAAGAGTCCCCTTAAGTTGTCTTTTGATCTTGGGGAACAAACATAAGTCCGGTGGTGCCATATCCGGGCTGTAAGGAGAATGTGGCAACGTTATCCTCGACTGTTTGGCCAACTGCTCGGTGACGAGCAGGCAGGTGTGCGACGGAGCATTGTCGTGATGAAGGATTCACGAACGGTTTACAGTTTGGCCGGGTGGCACAAATTCGTTGTGAACGGCCAGTACTACAAAGAGGTGCTCCGTCAACTAACCGCCCGGGTTCATCGAGTCCGTCCGGGGATTGTCGATTCGTGAATCCATCACAGCAATGTTCCGTCGCACATCTGCCTGCTCGTCACCGAGCAGTTGGCCAAACAGTCGAGGGTAACGTTGCCACATCCTCCTTACAAATAAGGCACCATCGGACTTCTTTTTGTTCCCCAAGATCAAGAGACAACTTAAGGGGACTCTTGATAACGTTCAACGTGCTACGACGAGGGCTCTAGACAGCATAGAGGTTGCCGAATTCCAGGGAGCGTTCAGGGATTGGAAAATACGGTATCAGCGTGTTATCGACTCCAATGGGGACTACTTTGAACATTTCAAAAGAAAAATTGTACATAAAAATTTCCTGAGGTCAGTCCGGTTACTTATTATACAGACCCTGTATCATCCTTTTCATATTCCTTTTCTTTTCATATTGTCCTTGAAATGCAAAATTTCAAAAAACCTTGTGTATACATCGACGCGCAGTTGAAAAAGGAATATTCCTGCCAAATCTCATCGAATTCTAACAACGCGTTTGGTTGTAATTGCGTTATATACAGACAGACAAAAGCAAATCGAGTTGAAACATAGACCTCACTAATTTCGGTCAATTACAGAATATGAATTGAATTTATTTCAGCAAAATTTACACAATTTACAATAATATTTCAACAGAGCAAATACACAACTTGAGATATGTAATACAAATAATACTATTAATACCTTATCCTATTCCCTATCATATATATCTATATTATATTTATGATGATAATAATATTCCTAGTTTAATCCAGTTCAACAATGTTTTAGCATATTTTATTGTGGTATAAATTATCTTATTGCACCTATCCCAAGTGGATTCACTCTATTTAATGAAATATAAGAGCCCACATAGACCTTTTTGGCCTGTTCGTGGGTCAATGAGTCCAGTACTGTGTGATTAAAGTATACATTTTTTTCCTGATTGAACTCAAGAGAAATAAGTTTTTTCAATTTCATAATCGCACACACACACACACACACACCACATACACACACACACACACACACACACCACAGACACGGTCGATCATCAATCGCTCTGCTGGAGTGACGTTCGGTTGCGGAGCAGAGCGACAGTCTGTACGCACCTTTGGTCATCACAAGGTGAACCGATAGGCAAAAAGATATATTGATTGGGACAAAGAGAATATCCAAACATTAGAAGTAACCAATATCCTATTGATAAATAGATTGAAGTAGCCGTTCACATTGATCTTCATTCAGCGTTTTTATCCAATTTGTAATTATTGATTTATATTTTGAGAAACTACATGCGCCCGGCTGACTTATTTCTTGAGGAATGTTATTCATAATAGTGTGGCATAGGTATGATATATTCCTATCACAGGCTGAACGGGTGTTTCGTTGAAGACCCGAGTGATGAAAGTGGGAATGTCTTGTCATGTAATGAGGATTGGACTCTGAATTGAAATATATTTTATTCTTGAACATGTACATCAGTACTGATTTAATGAATAGCTGCCTGTTTCTGAAAACGTTGAAGACCTGAAACAATCGTACGGATGGAAATCTTCTGCATAGACCAAGGCCAACTTTTATTATAGTTTTCTGAGTCACTGATATTTGATCTAACAACGCTTTGGGTGCACTTCCCCAAAGGATAATACCGTAGGAAATAATGGACTGAATGTACGCATAATACACTGTTCTCAAATGATTTATATTGAGGATATAGTTTGAACTGGAGGAATAGATTACCTCTAGCGTTATCATTTTATTTTCGAGTACAACGTCGATGCACCCGAATACTTGCAGTTTCCTTTCATCGATTGCCGCCACAGAGCCCGATATCTGAAGCAGGTAATGCTTGAGAACGTTGAGGGAGCCTGAGAAGTGGACCGATTGCTGTTGCATCACTTGGCTCATTGTCATGTCTGTGTATTCTGAAATTTACAAACATAATTTAATAATCTGATTTAAATTTAATAAAGGTCAACAATGAGGAACAAATAAATTGATTATAGAAAATTGAATAAGGTCTAGGAAGGTTATGGCTCTATAGTGAGGTCCACGTTATAATGAAATTGGAGAAAGATAGGAGAACAGAGTTGCCGATTTTCTGCCTTGCCACTGCCTTCTATAGAGGATAGCTGATACTGATATTCGTCAGAGGAATATTATTTTTCAATTATTGAATAAAAAATTTTCATGATTGAGATTGGATACTTTGTTAATTACAGTCGAACCTCTGTATAACGAAGTAGATTATCCCGACAAAAAATTCGTTGTGTAGAGGATTTCGTTAAGTGGAGGTTCGTTATAGAGAGGTTCGACTGTAATTATATTTCTACATTGTTAAAAACGATAAGGCAACGTTCCGGAAGATAGGGCTATTTGCTTTGACGATTGATAGACAAAGATAACAAAACCAATGTTAATCAAATACTGCCATTATAACGTGGACTTAACTATAGTTTGAAACTAACCAAAACTGTGTGTCAGTTTTATAAATGTCTCCATTTACATAAAACTGAAATAAACTGTCTCCAAGGGAACACTATTTTCTAATAAGACGTTTTTATCGCAGAAATAATACCTTTTTAGTGAAAAATATGTATAGTTAAAAATATCATTTCATTAGTAGCTTGCAATGATACCATTGCATTATTCCTATCTGATACATATGTGGTTTTATTCTGTAATGCAAAAATTCTACAAAATATTTGTCCACAGTGTTCAATTTATGAACATGTCTCCATCAAGGGCTTGGAACTAACCGTTTGGTCACTCCCTAATGCATGGTTTGTAATAAATTATGAAAAATGACAGTTCATCAAGATTCATTAAAAAGCATTTGAAAAGAATGAAACATAAGAAAGAGAAAGACTGGATGACAGAATCTCATGGAAACACGACAGAGGCTCAAGGCTTCAAATGTGGGAAAGGTTGAGATGAGAAAGATGGGAAATGGGTGCAGGCAGGCCAAGGAACAGTGGTTAAGACAGAAGTGTGTAGAGATGGAACATCTACAGGCATTGCATGATACCATAGAGAAACAATAGCCTAAGTAGATATCCCATGGTATAGGGCGTTAATGTTGCAACTTTTACTGTTATCTCAAGCCGATTACTGTCGATTATTGTCGATTTTTACTGTTTTGACCGGGTAAGAGTGTATGAACGGTACAATATGAGAGACTACCAGCGTCATGAAGCTTCACGGAGAAGAACTACGTGGACTATCAGCTTGAGACAAAAGTAAAAGTTGCGACATAAACGCCCTATACCATGGGATATCTACTAACGCTATTGTTTCTCTATGATGATACCCACAACATTCACAAGAAGATCAGGGAACTCACTGGAAGGAGAGACCACAGGACACATTATATCCTGAATGATGTGGGTAAGATAGTCATGGACACAGATGAACAGCTTAAACTGTGGGAGGAGTACATAGAGAGATTGTTTGATGATGAAAGAGAGGAAGAAACAACAGGTCCAGACATTTTGAAGGAGGAAGTTGTCTATGCTTACATAATATCAAAAAGGGCAAAGCAGCGAGACCAGATGAACTTCCTGGATATGTTTTACAGTTGTTGGATGAGAGGCATGTTGCCAAGTTGACGGATTTGTTTAATATGATATACAAGAGTGGAAAATTTCCGGAAGATTGGCTAAAATCTACATTTATTACACTTCCCAAAAAACATAATGCGAAAAAATGTGAAGACCACCGCACAATCAGCCTTATGAGCTACATTCTCAAATTATTTCTGAAAATAATTCACAAAAGAATTAACACAAAACTGGAAGAAAAGCTATCAAACACACAGTTTGGATTCAGAAGTGGATTTGGAACTAGAGAGGCGCTCTTTGCTTATAATGTGATGATTCAACGATGTCTGGATGTGAATAAAAATGTCTATGCATGCTTCATTGATTACAATAAAGCATTTGACAAAGTACGTCACTCACAACCCACTGATGGAAATTTTGGAAGAAGGATGCATTGATACTAGGGTCATTCAGATAATCAAAAATTTATACTTTCATCAAACAGCAGAAGTTCGAGTCCAATCAAAAACTAGTCGAGAACTTGCAATAAAGCGTGGAGTCCATCAAGGATGTGTACTCTCCCCACTCTTGTTCAATTTATACTCGGAAAATATCATAGCAAAAGCTCTTGAAGAAGATATGGTACCTATATAAACAATATCCGCTATGCAGATGACACTGTACTCCTTGCTGAAAGCATAGAAGACCTGCAGAGGATGCTAAGCAATTTGATAAGAACAAGTGAGGAATATGGGCTCACATTAAATGCCAAGAAAACAAAGTACATGGTCATTACAAAGCAAGAAATTCCACAAGAGCACCTTTTTGCTGGACAGGATATGATAGAGCGGGTAGAGGCATATAACTATCTGGGAACCCGCGTCAGCTGCAATGCAAGTCACATGCCAGAAATAAAAATGAGAATTGAAAGTGCCATTTTGTAAGTTAAAATATTTATTTTATCAATCTGTATTATTTTATGAAAAGGCCAGAGCTGCCTTTGTAAAAATGAGAACTCTACTGTCGGCTCGTGACTTGTCTCTTGAGGTTAGGACCCGTCTCTTGAGGTGCTATGTGTTCCCTGTTCTCTTGTATGGGTTGGAAGCGTGGACACTAAATAGGGAATGTGAGACCAGACTTCAAGCATTTGAAATGTGGAGCTACCGGCGGATACTCCAAATATCGTGGACAGATAGTCACGAACGTAGAAGTTCTCAGAAGAATGGGTAAGCAACTAGATATTGTGCGTGACATTAAAATACGAAAGTTGACATACCTTGGACACATTATGAGAGGGCCCAAGTACACGATTCTGCACCTCATAATCCAAGGTAAAATAGTTGGTGAGTGCTCGGTGGGACATAGAAGAATGTCTTGGTTGAGAAACCTGAGGTAAGCGTTTAATTGCACAACCAATGACCTATTTAGAGCGGCTGTGAACAAGGTAAAAATTGCCGTGATGATTGCCAACCTCCGAAATGGAGACGGTACTTAGAGAAGTAGATTCATCAATGAACTTTAGTTTATCAATCATTACGGTTCATTAATAAAGTTGATGAGTAAGCAGTATACGAGAAATAATGAGGAATCATACTTACTGGAGAGATCGCTTGGAGCTAGCATGTGATAACTGAAATTCTTCTTCAAGATGACACCAGACACTTTGTGGCCAGGTTTAGGCTTCTCCACAGCAAGCGCTCCCATCACCTGTTTCAACCAAACAAACTTGATCATTCCCAAGAATAAAAATCTGGTGTGGCGCACTCACACAACTTTCCTTGCCGTTATGAAAATTGATCAAATGACGCTAGTGTTCACGCGCATCTCAAGTCTACTATTCAAAGATCTAAGCCAGCTGGTGACAGGACTATAACACTTGAGACACACGAGGTCTGCTATCTCTTTATAGAGAATGATTTGATAGAATCAACAGTTGCCAACAGTTTGCAATTGAATAATCACATTTTCTCGAATTTCAAGCTTATTTTCAATTTTAGGTGGAAATGTTACTAAACATTAATTGTAGAGATTTCCATGCTCAATCTTTTCCACTTGAAATTTGTTGTTCAAATTGTATCTGAAGCTTGATAATTGGGAATCTAAAATCAAACTTTGCATAGATGGGGCGGAGCTCCTGAAATTCTTACAGATATGGGACTTGTGGCAGTTCATAGAGCTTATCAATGACTATTCTAGGTATGAATTTGATCAAAATCGTTGGAGCCGTTTTCGAGAAAATCGCGAAAAACGCTGTTTTTGACGACATTTTTGCTATTTTAGCCGCCATCTTGAATTGTATTTGATCGAAACTGTTCGAGTCGGATCCTTATACTGTAAGGACCTTAAGTTCCAAATTTCAAGTCATTCCGTTAATTGGGACATTAGATATCGTGTACACAGACGCACATACACTCACACACACACACACACACACACACACACACACACCACACACACACACACACAACACACACACACACACACACACACACACATACAGACCAATACCCACTTTTTTGGACTCGGGGGACTTTGAAACGTATAGAAATTTGGAAATTGGGATACCTTAATTTTTTTCGGAAAGCAATACTTTCCTTACCTATGGTAGTAGGGCAAGGAAAGTAAAAAACATAAGTTAGCACAAAGCTTTATGTTATCTATGTTTTTGTGTATATCATTGAGAGACTGATGCGAGTTGTTAATAGTTTTCGACATGCAAATATCATTCTCACAACTGTACCTTATAGGTATGACTTGGATGAAGGCTCACTGACTAATGTTGCAATCAAAAGAGTGAACAGAATCATCCGTAATATTCCTGCTTTTTACCCTGATTATTCAATCAGCATCCTGAATTTGTGGACATACCATAGATCTCTGCACACTGCACATGGTCTGCATCTTAACAAAAAAGGGAAATTGAAATTGGTTGAAGAAATGTTTGCAGTCATCAGCAGTGCTGACATGGATCAATCAAAGACTCAAATCTGTTCCTCCGGACAGGGTAATGTGGACCATGTTCTTTTGTCTAATTCGCTGAATCATGAAGGATTTTCCAATGTTGATGCGGGTGATTTTTTGGGAGTCGGTGCTCATTGCCCAGTGATAACCTGAGTGACATTGGGCTGCTGGATGGGTCAGTTTCGGGTTTGGGGGAGTTGTGGTTGGGGTTATTGTTCCTAAATATCCAGGGAATTGCAGGAAAATTTGAGTTGTTGGAGGATTTTTGTTCAGGACATAATGGATTTGATTTTGTCTGTGTGTCAGAGCATTGGCTTAGCAATTCGGGCAGAGAGCAGTGTGTCATCCCCGGTTATAAGTTGGCATCCTTTTATGCTAGAGAGGAAAGATCACACGGAGGTACACTGATCTTCTGTGCTGATCACATATCTTGTCAGCAAATAGAGGTGTCTCAATTCTGTATTGAAAGGCACATAGAGGCATGTGCAGTGCGTGTTCAGTCACATAAGTTGATAGTGGTCTCTTTGTACCGCACTCCTGACAGTGATCCTGGCCTGTTTTTGGAAAAGCTGGAAGAGATACTACGATTTTTTCTCTCTGGGTGGTGTAAGTACAGGATTGTTCTTGGAGGTGACTTGAATGCTCATTTTGACATTTTGAGAAATCAAAAGACTTCTAGGGATTTCATCAATTTGCTTCGCCAGTTTGATTTCTATTGTAATTCAAAACCCACTCGTAATCTGGCATGCCTGGACAATGTTTTCTCCAACGCTGGTTTGGGTGATGTTAGATCTGACATACTCCCTTTTCTCTACTCAGATCAGGATGCTGTCAAATTTGAACTGCGTGACATGGTGGAGACCTCGGAACCAGGTGCAAAGGGGGATGCCTCAGTCAAAACTTTCAGGTGTATTTAGGCTGGTAATGTTGAACATTTCAAGTACTGCATATCCAGGATTGATTGGAATTTGGAATTGGGTCTGGATGAGGATTATATGAGCTCCAGTCATAGTTTACCATCTTCTGCGGTTTTTTATAAGTTTTTCAGTACTTTGATGTATCATTTTGACATTACATGTCCTAAAAGGCATTCAAGTACAAGACGAAATTCCAACACTCTAAGATCAAAGAAAAGTAAGAACTCATGGTTCACTATGGAGCTTGCGTCAATGCGTCTTAATTTAATGTCAGCCTATGATTCTTTCAGGGTCTTGGGTACGCTTCAGGCTGGTTGCGATTATAGGGTCATGAGGGGGAGGTACAGAGAGGCAATTAGAGTGGCAAAGCGGAATTATAACTGCAGAGTGATAGACAACTCATCTAATAAATGCAGAGCAGCCTGGTCAATCATAAACAAACTGAGGCCTGGAAAAAGTAGGAGGAACATAGCTCCAATTCATCCAGATACCTTTGCACAGTTTTTTGCACATTGTGTGGGAGAAATAAGAAGAGGGATTAGGCAGACTGATGTCTCTTTTGGAGAGCTTTTAAGTAGTTGCCCTGTCTTCACTGCTAGCTTCAATTGGAAGCTCATCACTCCTGAGGATGTAAGTAGAGTAATAAGGAATCTGAAATCATCAAGATCCAAGGACTTTTATGATTTCTCCAACTCTCTTATGAAGGAAATTGGTGAGTGGGTTGCTGAGCCGTTGTCAGTGTGCATTAATGCCTGCCTCAGAGAAGGAGTGTTTCCAGATTTCCTCAAGATTGCCCGAGTGTGTCCGATTTTCAAGAAGGGTAACAGAGAGGATCCAGCAGACTACCGGCCAATATCGCTCATACCTGTCTTGGCCAAGGTTTTTGAGTGTATTGTTTCGGAGCAGCTGAGTTTTTTTCTTGAGAACAAGGGCATCTTCACGGGCTCCCAATATGGTTTTCGTAGAGGTAGATCAACAACCAATGCCATTGATGCTCTTGTCACGGACATACTCAATGAATTTGAGAAGAAGGGTTTTGCCTGGGGTACCTTTTGTGACTTGAGTCGGGCATTTAATTGTGTCAGTCACAAGATTCTGATTAAGAAACTGAATTACTTCGGCATCCAGGGTACAGCTTTAAATTTGATTTGCTCCTACCTTTGTAACAGGAAACAGACGGTTGAGATTCATGGAAGATGGTCACCTACAGTGAGTGTTGAATGTGGAGTTCCTCAGGGCTCCATTCTTGGGCCTCTGCTTTTTTTGATAGCTGTGAATGACTTACCTTATAATGTGGATGCCAATACATATATCTATGCAGACGACACTACTCTGATAAATACTGGTCGTGATATTCTGACAGTTGGTGAAGGGGCTACTAATGCAATGACACAGGTTTCTGATTGGTTTGCAGCTAATGGTTTTCTATTGAACCAAGCCAAGACACATACAGTTGTCTTCAGTTTAAGACCATATGTGAGCGACCCCTCGATTTCTAATAAGGCCAGATTTCTTGGACTGACGGTGGATAACGATCTGTCTTGGGCTCCTCATATTGATACGGTTTTAGATAGGTTGTCTCGAGTGAACTTCCTCTTACTGCGTTTGATGTCATGTTTGCCTTTTGAATATGTAAAATCTTCATATTTTGCTCTGTTCCAGTCGGTTCTGTGGTATGGTCTGGTGTTCTGGGGTAATGCTACCAGGATTGGAGAGGTATTAATAATGCAGAAGAGAGCTATCAGAATAATGAGTAGAGCCGATAGAATAGCCCACTGTAAGCCACTTTTTGTTGAGCTTGGCATTCTTACGGTAGTGAATCTGTATATATTCAGTAGCCTTGTTCACACTCATAAGTGTAGAAAAACGCTCCAATGTAGATCGAACGTTCATGGGATTAATACTCGACATAGTCATGACATCAACATTCCTTTTGTCCGTCTGGAAAGGCTAAGGTCCAGCCATCTGATAATGGGTAGACGTTTATTTAATAAATTACCCCTCAAGTTTAGAGACATGAGAACCATAGAGTTCAAAAAAACTCTACATACGTGGCTCTGCGCTAACCCCTTCTATCATGTTGACGAGTTTTTTGAGCTGCCTGAATCCAGCTTAGACCTGTAATGCTATAAAAACCATTGAAACCATAAAGGCATATTAATTTGACTAGTACTCTATTATGTATGTGTTCTAATATTTTGACGTGATCTCATGCATCTATAGATGTTTCATGGATCGAGAAATATATCTATCTATCTATCTATCTATCTATTTGACGAAAATAGGAATGTGATAAAATCTAGTGAACCTTTCTATATACACACTGTTTTAATGTTCTATGCAACGACAAGCAGTCAATTAATTAGTCAATTATTGACTTCATTAATGTCATTGCATAAAACACACAGTAGTTCTGGATGGATCAAGAAAGCATATTTTCTGTCTTCTCTCCGCGGAAGTAGAGCTGGACATCGATGGTGTTGCGAGGGTTATATGATACAGTATCAACACAATATGATACACTATCATCTCAACTTGATACAGTATCAACACAAAATGATACGGTATAATTTCAACTTGATACACAACACCATGTTCTGCTATGCTTTTTCTGTGGTATTACCTTGGCAGTCTTCTCTCCGCGGAAGTAGAGCTCGACGGCGATGGTGTTGCGAGTGTTATATGATACACTATCATATCAACTTGATACAGTATCAACACAAAATGATACGGAATCATTTCAACTTTATACAAAACACCATGTTCTGCTATGCTTTTTCTGTGGTATTACCTTGGCAGTCTTCTCTCCGCGGAAGTAGAGTTGGACAGCAATGGTGTTGCGAGTGTTATATGATACAGTATCATCTCAACTTGATACAGTATCAACACAAAATGATACGGAATCATTTCAACTTGATACACAACACCATGTTCTGCTATGCTTTTTCTGTGGTATTACCTTGGCAGTCTTCTCTCCGCGGAAGTAGAGCTGGACGGCGATGGTGTTGCGAGTGTTATATGATACACTATCATATCAACTTGATACAGTATCAACACAAAATGATACGGAATCATTTCAACTTGATGCACAACACCATGTTCTGCTATGCTTTTTCTGTGGTATTACCTTGGCAGTCTTCTCTCCGCGGAAGTAGAGCTGGACAGCAATGGTGTTGCGAGTGTTATAAATGATATAGTATCATCTCAACTTGATACAGTACCAACACAAAATGATACGGAATCATTTCAACTTGATACACAACACCATGTTCTGCTATGCTTTTTCTGAGGTATTACCTTGGCAGTCTTCTCGCCGCGGAAGTAGAGCTGAACGGCGATGGTGTTGCGAGGGTTGTGCAGCTGCATGTTGGTGTCCGGATCATCCTCGTACTCGCGCTGCAGGGCGGCCTTCAGTCGGCTCATCTCGTTCTGCTCACCGTGCACTAGCACCTGAAACACCAGCGTCTCAGTTCCTCAAGCATTTCAGTTCATCAAGTAATATTGTTAGGATAAAGTTTGCTTTCTGCGATTTAGAATCGAAAACAGCCTTAAATGGAATCATATACAGTAGAACCCCTCATATCCGTCCGCTACGGGACCGGACCCCTGGCCGGATAAACCAACCTAATATAAAAAACGAAAATTTAAACGTAATACTACAGTAATAATCAGTACAGTACTGTAAATAAAATTTGAAAATTGTTTAGGTCTCTTTTGTGGTGTTTTAAATTAAGAATACAAGTTCTAAATCAAAAAGAAAATTTATTTGAAAAATTAAAATACAGTAGAGAAAAAGTGATAAAATAGGCCTAATTAACATAAAAGTATTACAGTATAAATTTACGAAGGCCAAAAATTATATTTACTGAACAATTACTGTACGTTAAAATAGTCCGTAATCTTCTGCAGAACTTTCTTTTCTTGTCCATTGTTTTCTTGAAGGCATAGTCCCTCCATTTCTTGAATAAAGATTGACCACCTGCTAAGAGATTACATACTCAACTGAGTTATCGGCAACAGTTAGGCCTAAATGTAAACAAACAAACAGACCAGATGAGCGCTTCCGTCGCGTCGTCGTCTGCCGCCGATACTTATCGTGTTGCTAAGCGTCTGCAAGCCGTGGGAAATACAATGTTATATTGATTCAGATATTGATTGAGGACCGGTAAATCAGAGGCCGGTTATGAGGGGTTCTACTATACTACCAAGCTTTGCTTGATTCTTGTAGTGTTATATGACAAAAATTAAACTAAAACCTACCCCTTTTTTATACGTTCTGATTCCTTGTTTGTAACATTCTGTTCTGACTTTTGAATGTGCAATAAAAATTTCAAGTTTATCTTCAAATATTTTGTGACGTGACAAATACCACCAAGCATTGCTTTGAATTCAAATTTATTACTAATTGCATGTAAAACAATAGAATTTTTTGACAATCGTCACATATTACAAAACAAAAGTCATTCATGTTATAAAAACACTTATAAGCCAGCCAGTCCTTTGATTCTAGGACTATACTTTCCCCTTTATCAGTCATGCAAAGAGTTATCATGAAAACTGCAATTAATAAGATTAGTAGATTGATGGTGATGTTGTGAAATATCTCCATAATACGTTTTAAAGTTTTTAATAAATTTTTAGTGAAATTTGACAATATCTTTGTTTTCTTATTATTAAAACTGCAATTCGTCAGCCTCAACAATATCCCACAGACACACTATTTAATCAATTTCAAGTTCTTAACATTACTCAACTCTATGTCAAAACCCTGATTTTGTATATTTTTAAGCGCAAGTCTTCTTTATTCACTAATATCCGCCACAATCGCCAAACAAGAACTGCTCTGAACACAGGTATCATCACTCCTAGACTGCTTAAAACATTCACAACTATAGTGTGGTCCACGTTATAATGGATCAAGATAGAAGAATAGTGATGCCGATTCTCCGTATTAATTAATTATATTTCTATACTGTCAAAAACATAATTGTCATCGTTGTGGACCTAGAAAAGGATAGTACCACCGGCTTTCAAAATCAAAATCAAAATCAATTTATTTGCCATAAAATACATTACAATTATATGAATTGTCCTCTAAATACAATTTGACTTTGAAAATAATATTTCTGTAATAAAACACAAATGTTAATCAAATTAGTAAATAGAGAAAGCAAAACATCAAGCTTTTTTATCAATTCGTGGCTCGACTAGCATAAGTTAAGAACTTGTGCGCTAGCCGATACACAACACCATGTTCTGCTATGCTTTTTCTGAGGTATTACCTTGGCAGTCTTCTCGCCGCGGAAGTAGAGCTGAACGGCGATGGTGTTGCGAGGGTTGTGCAGCTGCATGTTGGTGTCCGGATCATCCTCGTACTCGCGCTGCAGGGCGGCCTTCAGTCGGCTCATCTCGTTCTGCTCACCGTGCACTAGCACCTGAAACACCAGCGTCTCAGTTCCTCAAGCATTTCAGTTCATCAAGTAATATTGTTAGGATAAAGTTTGCTTTCTGCGATTTAGAATCGAAAACAGCCTTAAATGGAATCATATACAGTAGAACCCCTCATATCCGTCCGCTACGGGACCGGACCCCTGGCCGGATAAACCAACCTAATATAAAAAACGAAAATTTAAACGTAATACTACAGTAATAATCAGTACAGTACTGTAAATAAAATTTGAAAATTGTTTAGGTCTCTTTTGTGGTGTTTTAAATTAAGAATACAAGTTCTAAATCAAAAAGAAAATTTATTTGAAAAATTAAAATACAGTAGAGAAAAAGTGATAAAATAGGCCTAATTAACATAAAAGTATTACAGTATAAATTTACGAAGGCCAAAAATTATATTTACTGAACAATTACTGTACGTTAAAATAGTCCGTAATCTTCTGCAGAACTTTCTTTTCTTGTCCATTGTTTTCTTGAAGGCATAGTCCCTCCATTTCTTGAATAAAGATTGACCACCTGCTAAGAGATTACATACTCAACTGAGTTATCGGCAACAGTTAGGCCTAAATGTAAACAAACAAACAGACCAGATGAGCGCTTCCGTCGCGTCGTCGTCTGCCGCCGATACTTATCGTGTTGCTAAGCGTCTGCAAGCCGTGGGAAATACAATGTTATATTGATTCAGATATTGATTGAGGACCGGTAAATCAGAGGCCGGTTATGAGGGGTTCTACTATACTACCAAGCTTTGCTTGATTCTTGTAGTGTTATATGACAAAAATTAAACTAAAACCTACCCCTTTTTTATACGTTCTGATTCCTTGTTTGTAACATTCTGTTCTGACTTTTGAATGTGCAATAAAAATTTCAAGTTTATCTTCAAATATTTTGTGACGTGACAAATACCACCAAGCATTGCTTTGAAAATTTTTTGACAATCGTCACATATTACAAAACAAAAGTCATTCATGTTATAAAAACACTTATAAGCCAGCCAGTCCTTTGATTCTAGGACTATACTTTCCCCTTTATCAGTCATGCAAAGAGTTATCATGAAAACTGGAATTAATAAAATTAGTAGAATTGATGGTGATGTTGTGAAATCTCTCCATAATAAGTTTTAAAGTTTTTAATAAATTTTTAGTGAAATTTGACAATATCTTTGTTTTCTTATCATGAAAACTGCAATTCGTCAGCCTCAACAATATCCCACAGACACACTATTTAACCAATTTCAAGTTCTTAACATTACTCAACTCTATGTCAAAACCCTGATTTTGTATATTTTTAAGCGCAAGTCTTCTTTATTCACTAATATCAGCCATAATTACCAAACAAGAACTGCTCTGAAAATATACACAGGTATCATCACTCCTAGACTGCTTAAAACATTCACAACTATAGTGTGGTCCACGTTATAATGGATCAAGATAGAATAATAGTGATGCTGATTCTCCGTATCAATTAATTATATTTCTATACTGTCAAAAACATAATTGTCATCGTTGTGGACCTAGAAAAGGATAGTACCACCGGCTTTCAAAATCAAAATCAATTTATTTGCCATAAAATACATTACAATTATATGAATTGTCCTCTAAATACAATTTGACTTTGAAAATAATATTTCTGTAATAAAACACAAATGTTAATCAAATTAGTAAATAGAGAAAGCAAAACATCAAGCTTTTTTATCAATTCGTGGCTCGACTAGCATAAGTTAAGAACTTGTGCGCTAGCCGATATAAATTATGCAGATATTTGTAAGACAATAATATAATTACCAAACAAAATACATTATTATTAAATTTATTCGGGTATAATAAATTATAATAATATTGAACAATAATTGATTTTCGTTGTAGAAAACTCATATCTAATGAATAGTCCCGATTTCAGTGAAATAATGTAATATAATGATCATAATAAATGTAGTAATAATAGTCATAATGATAATCTAATCCTATAGGCTATTAAAAGAGAAGTAATAAATAGGTAAAGATGGAATCGGCATTCGGCTTTGTCGAATGACAGACAAGGATAGCAAAACCAAAGTTGATTAAATACTGTCATTATAACGTGGACCTCACTATACATCCTCGCATTATAAAATCAATATGCTTTTCCCTAAGCTACCAGATTTTATAAAAAATCCCGAAAATAATAAAATAAGCCATCTCAAGCAAATAGTCAACAAATGGATACTTAGTGTGAAATGGAGAATTACATAGTATCAATAAATTTATTCTGATCGATAGAGCTCGAGTGGTGTGATAAGATCGCAAGTATACAATAATATTAAAAATTAATATATAATATGAATAAAAATTAAAATAAAACAGAAATAGGGAAGTTCAAATGGATTTATACGAGATTTAATGTGTACGGTGTGTTGAGGGATTTAGAGTGTGTCTCGGATTAATTTCTTGTAGTATCCTAATATCATTAATTATTATCATTTTACGTCTGTAAGTAATATATCTTGTAATTAATAATTATTATTGCTCTGTTTCTTTTTTTTTTTGATAATATGTTATTGTTTAGTGCTTATTATTGATTGAAATTGTTTTGTTTTTCAATTGTATTGTATCATTGTCATATCTATCATTGTATATTTAAGTATATGTAAATGTAGAGAACACGTTCCTCGCACATAGGTTTTGCCCATATGAGGAACCTTCTTCAAGTTTTGTATATGTATATTGTGTATTACACTACATTTGGGCAAAGAAACTACATATATTTGGGACCAAAAATTTACAATTCAACACCAAGTTACATTAGGGCAGAATTCAATACACATGTTCAAGAAAAGTTTATTTTCCTGGTTGGTTGATATTGGGGTGGAAAATTGTGAAAATTTAGTTAGACTGTAAATATTGAAACTATTTATTCTTCATTCTTCTCTTTACTGTTTTTCATTTTTCTAAAATAACCTTTCTTATTACTATCCTTAGTAGAATATTAATATTTATCTACTAATTTCATAATTTTGTTTGTATTATAAATTTTACTAATTTTATTATAAAAAACTTTAATCCTATATCAGTGAATGAAGTTTGTAAATAGTAATTATAACACGCAATAAGCAACTAATTACTTATACCCCAACACATATAATTTATAGTGGGGTGTATATTTATTCATTTAAGTTATCATTTATTCATTGTTGAAACACCGCTGATTTATGTAGTTACATTACAATACTATATTATCAATATTCTAATGTTCCATTCAATCTTCATTGTAATTAATAAGTTTTCATAATATGTAGGATTTGTTGCATAATTAGCTGTTGTACTGTAATTTATTGTAGATTCGTGTATAGACCGTGTATACTTGAATAAATAAATTTGAATTTGAATTTGTTTTTGTCGGAAATGAAACTAAAGTAAACCGAACCACCATGTATTAAGAATGAAGTACCTATTTTGACATTTCTTGAGATACTGAGATCAATATGAAGTTGAGCCATTTAGTATGTCTGAGTGATTCAAGTAAGATTAAAAATATGTTTTTGAAGAGATGAACTCACAACATGTGGAGGTTTGAGGAGACGAATAAACTCGCTGGTCTGTTGGTAATCCGTGTGCGCCGAGAACGATATGTAGTCCACAGACAACTTCAACGCCAATTTCTGACCAGACATTGTCACTATTTCTTCCGGTTCCGACAGAATTGTTTTGGCTAGGGTTCCCTCCACGCAGTAACCTTCAACAAACATGCGAAACGGAAATTATTTGATTAAAAATGACTGCGACAAAATCAACACCTATCAACTGTTTCAGAATATAATAGATCATTTGACAAAAAGTCCAGTATTAATATATTATCGAAAAAACCAAATACTTCAACAACTGCAAATTTTAATCTAACAAGTGTTAGCGAGTTCTTACTCTTGAGTTCTTGACTCAAGGCCAAAATCATTGTCCGTCCGTTTTGTAAGTTCTACAATAACTTTCGAATGCTTTGATCATTCAACTTCTAATTTTCAACACATACTCTTCTAACCTCTATACAGATCGAGTCCGCTGGAAAACAAAATTGAATCAATAACTTTGATAAAACTATTAAGTTTAATGGATTAACATGTAATTACAAGTTAAAGATTTCAAAGTCAGAGCAATAGTTTGTGAGCGAGTTCTGCAGCCCGGGGTGTTCACTAGTAATGAAAGTGAAATTGATGAAATATTTTGATTTTGCCAAAAAAATTTAAAATATTTTGTCTGATAAATGAAGGCAAATAATGCCTTATAATCTTCTTCTTATTTGGCATTACAACCCAGCGCGGGTCACAGCCTCCCTCAATTTCCGCCTCCAAGCATCTCTGTCCACCGCTGCACTTTTCCATCTTCGCACCCCAATTACTGCTGCATCCTTATCCACTACGTCTATCCATCTTGTTCTGGGTCGCCCTTTCCTTCGCCGGCCATATATTTTCCCTTCCATTGCCATGTTTGGGGGGTAGGCATCGTCAGCTCGTACCAGGTGTCCTGCCCACCTCAGCCTGCGAACTCGCATCACAGTGGCTATATCTGCATACTGGTACAGACTATAAAGTTCGTCATTATGCCTCCTACGCCAGACTCCTGCTTCCTGTATGCCTCCAAACACTCTTCTCAGGATCTTTCTTTCAAAGACGCCCAGCATTCTTTCATCCGCCACCGTAGTTGCCCATGTTTCACTACCATACAGTAAGACAGGCATGATGATTGTTCTGTATAGCAGCAGCTTGGTCTTTCTACTGAGAGTACGTTTTTTCATCGTTTTTAACCCTTCGCCTTACTTCTTTACTTGGATCGTTTCTGGAGTTTATAGAAGATCCCAG
The DNA here is from genome assembly GCF_014356525.2 of Nilaparvata lugens. Classification (NCBI taxonomy): domain Eukaryota; kingdom Metazoa; phylum Arthropoda; class Insecta; order Hemiptera; family Delphacidae; genus Nilaparvata; species Nilaparvata lugens. Next base: position 3,452,819 of record NC_052505.1, read on the forward strand.
GGATACAAACTCTTCTACGATTTCGAAGTTTTTCCCCTGGATCTCTATGCTTTGGCCATGCTCTCGCCCTTTTCCAGAGTTGGAGGCCACCATAACTTTGGATTTATTCTCATTTACTACATACCTTATAATGTTTTGCCTTGAAATTTACAAATAATTTGCCTTATTACATACTACACCTACAGGCATGTAAAACACCCATTCAGCATGTCAAATCTTGTTTGCTGGGATACAAGAATTAGAAACTGAGAACTCTAATACTGTATTACCTTATATAGTGAAATAGCTTCGAGTTATTCATAGTCCACACTCTCGCCAAGTAAGCTGGTAAGCTTGACTACGTTGGTCTTGCCATCCACACTGCAATGTGACCATTTGTGGATGCTCGACTGGCCACTCGCCTTCGCTCGACAAAAATCGGAGGGAAGGCCGGTAAAGGCAAGCGCAGGCAAAGCAGACATCCACACTCTCGTGCTCGTCGTCATTCGTAAGCACATGTCGAAAGTGTGGATGCGGCATTAGAAAAGTCAAATCTATATATATATATATATATATATATATATATAAGCGAAATGGCACTCACTCACTGACTGACTGACTGACTGACTCACTCACTCACTCGCAGAACTAAAAATCTACCGGACCAAAAACGTTGAAATTTGGTAGGTATGTTCAGTTGGCCCTTTAGAGGCGCACTAAGAAATCTTTTGGCGATATTTTAACTCTAAGGGTGGTTTTTAAGGGTTTAAAGTTCGTATTTTAGAATGTATATACTTCTTATTCCAATATCTTAAAATTATAATTGAAATGTCCATACCATATATGTTAATATAGAACTATAATCTAGAGATAGTACCTCTTCGAAACAGTTGTTCTGGTAACTAAATTAAAAATTTTGTCAGGTTGGCATTACGTTGAGTTGACTTTGTTAGGTTGGCACCAAGTTGAAGATTGAAATGCATTTATCCAGGACCTCCTTAATACCAATTTATCCAGTACCTGATTTATCGCGGAAAAATTGATTGGGTACAGCTACTTCAATCAGAGCTATTCCTGGGAATATTATATTACTAGCAGACAGGCTCGCTTCGCTCGCCATATCCGTTTAGTCTGGACCCCCGACTGGATCGTCCTAACATATGATAAAAATATGACATAACATTTAAAATTTGGTAGGTATGTTCAGTTGGCCTTTTAGACGGCAATAAGAACGGATTTGGAAAAAATTCCAAAGATAAGCCAAACATCTGCGTTTTTTAGCGTTTTCTCAGCTTTATCGAGAACAAATAAACAGAAAATGTTCAAATTTACTACAGAAGCTCAGCTGGGGTGCAATAATGTTGTGTTAGAAGGAATTTGAAATAACGCCAAAGATACGCCCAAAATTAGCGTTTTCTCAGCTTTTCTGCGTTTTCCTCACCTTTTTCAATAATTGATGGAAATATATTTAAAAAAATCCAGTACACAGGTTTAGCTGAGGTGGAAGAATTTTGTTCGCCAAAGATACACCGATATAGTAACAGGTGTTTTTTGAGATCAAATTGACATAATACGTTCAAATTCGGTACAGAGTTCCACTGAGGTCTACATGCAAGCGAGCGAAGCGAGCCCGCTGATCTCATTTTGGACGATCCAGTCGGGGGTCCAGGGGGCGGAGCCCACTGGCTAGACGGATATGGCGAGCGAAGCGAGCCTGACGGCTAGTACGTTATAAAGCCAAGGTCCAATATTATTACATAATATGAGTAGCTCAACTACTTATAGCATTGGACGTCACAACTATTATAAAAACTAGAATATGGCGTAGAATTGGTGTGTACCTATGACGTATTTATTCTAGTTGTATAGCTTCATTGTAAAAAATCTGGTGTGGTACACTCACACAACTTTCCTTGCTCATTTATCTATAAGGCTCATTAACGAGGATAATATTAGGGGAATAACATTAAATAATTAAAACTACGATTATACTATTGTTATTGTGTTCAGAGTACATTTTCCTTTGTTTGAATTATGAAATTTAAGGATTTTTTAAAAGTTGTCAAAACAGCTGTTCTACAAATAAAATATCGACATGTTGTGTTCTTTTGAATAAACTGCTCTACCTACCTACCTCACGCACGAGGAGGAGGTTACAAAGTAAATTTCTCAAAGATGAGGTGGACCCCCTGTTAATTTCTCAGGGAGGAGACTCATGCCAGTTAATAGAGCTGATATATAACTATACAGAGTATGAATTTGAAAAAAATCGGTCAAGTCATTTTTGAAAAAATCATGATAGAAATTCAACAAAATTCATTCTTCTCAGGAATATTACGGAGCTCCTGCAATTTTCCCAGAAATGAGACTCATGTCAGTTGATAGGGCTTATAAATAGCTTATCTAGGGTATAAATTTGAAGAAAATCGTTAAAGCCGTTTTCGAGAAAACCGTGAAAAACATGGTTTTTTAGCCATTGTCCGCCATTTTGAATTGAATTTTATTGAATTTCTTATTGTCGGATCCTCATGGTATAAGGACCTTAAGTTTAAAATTTCAAGTCAATCGGTTAATTAGGAATGGAGTTATCGTGTTCACACACACACACACACACACACACACACCACACACACACACACCACACACACACACACACACACACACACACACACACACACACACGCACACACACACACACACACACGCACACACAGACCAACACCCAAAAATCATGTTTTGGACTCAGGGGACCTTGAAACGTATAGAAAACATGAAATTAGAGTACCTTAAATTATTTTGGAAAGCAATACCTACCTCACGCACGAGGAGGAGGTTACAAAGTAAATTTCTCAAAGATGAGGTGGACCCCCTGTTAATTTCTCAGGGAGGAGACTCATGCCAGTTAATAGAGCTGATATATAACTATACAGAGTATGAATTTGAAAAAAATCGGTCAAGTCATTTTTGAAAAAATCATGATAGAAATTCAACAAAATTCATTCTTCTCAGGAATATTGCGGAGCTCCTGCAATTTTCCCAGAAATGAGACTCATGTCAGTTGATAGGGATTATAAATAGCTATCTAGGGTATAAATTTGAAGAAAATCGTTAAAGCCGTTTTCGAGAAAACCGTAAAAAACATGGTTTTTTAGCCATTGTCCGCCATTTTAAATTGAATTTTATTGAATTTCTTATTGTCGGATCCTCATGGTATAATTGAAATTGAAATTTATTGCCAAAACAAAATTACAATATTACAATATATTAAGTTACAAAGTGTTAAACAAATAAGCAAAACTCAAACTTAATTATTAGATCAAAACTTAATTTATCTTTATTTTGGCGACTGCTGGCATAAGTAAGAACTTGAGAGCCAGCAGTGAGTTTACATTATTAGATTTAACAAGTTTAGCGCTTAACTAAAATTTGTAGAATACTTATTCTATTTGGCTTTTTAAATAATTATATATATATGATTGAACATCATCAAAAACTTAAGAATAACTTAAGAATACTTAAGAGTAACTAAATCTATTGTAGCGTTAATTTAAAAAAGAAATTCCTGTTTATCCACTCTTCCACAGTTTTGTGATATTTACCAGTTGGTTTTTCTATAATGAAATTTGACGGAACTAAGTTGATGAAAAGATTACAGTAATAAAAGAATTGATGCCTACATGTAGTGAGCTTGATCAAATGCATATTGTATCTATGTATGCATAAGGACCTTAAGTTTAAAATTTCAAGTCAATCGGTTAATTAGGAATGGAGTTATCGTGTTCACAGACACACAGACACACACACACAGACACACACACACAGACCAACACCCAAAAATCATGTTTTTGGACTCAGGGGACCTTGAAACGTATAGAACACTTGAAATTAGGGTACCTTAAATTATTTTGGAAAGCAATACTTTCCTTACCTATGGTAATAGGGCAAGGAAAGTAAAAAGAATAAAGCTTGATGTTATAAGTAGGCACTGATATAGTAAAATGATATTGACCGACTAGGGAGCATTTAAAACAACACTGACCAGCAATAATGACTCCATTTTTAGCGTCTGTACACCAGGATTCAAACAGCTCCCTGGACAGACCACTCTGCATCATTCCTGGAGAAGCCATCACCACGCAAGGTCCGATGTCTTCAAAGTGATCGATTCCCTGGTCAACAAAATCCAATTATTTATTTATTCATAGACAAAAATTATGTGTTTTGAATTGCAAATTGAGTGTGTAATTGAAAAAGGTTGAAGTGACACTTAACCTTACTACATTTGGACTGTTGTATAAATTAGAATTGGAACCGTTTTGGGCTTATAAGCCTGTGATACTTTTCTGTAAGTTGTGTAATTCTGAATTACTAAATAAGTAAAAATTCAGCTGATAGTTGCAGTGATAGTAGTTTTAATTTTTCTGCTCAAAATTTTCAAGTTTATTTCAATATTATTGAAACTTCCGAATTTTTTAGTGTTATTTCCGGCTCTTATCAACCCTTCGAAATTCAAAATTCATCAGTCATATCTAGAATACGTATTCTCTGAGTGTTAATCTTTGGTGAAAACAGAAATTTTAAACTTAACCTCACTTTGGACTATTTATGTGCCAAAATCAAGGAATTGAAGAAGTTTTGGGCAATTGTCTGTTTCTCTTTCCAAATATCGTGTTTGTGACTGTTCTAATGAATGAATAAATAAATAAGTAAATAGACAATACATCATACAATTCAAGTGTAAACAACAGGCTTTCGCCCAAAACCGCTTTTAACCTTGATTTAAAATAAACAGTCCAGGAACTGATATAATTCGTATAAAATTTTAGAACATTATTTCTATTTCACCAAGGAATTAACAAAAATATAATTAGAAGTTTAGAATTAAACTTTTATTTCTGAACAACTGATCTACAGTAAGATTCACGTTATAAAGTGAAAATGAAAATGAGTGCAATGTTGCCAGTTTTCCGTGTCCACCGTCTTCTATGGTGCCACAGAGAAAATATAGCATAAAGCTACGTTTACAAACGTTCAAAGCTTTGCTTTATAGCAGAGCTATATAAAATTTGAGCTACATATAGCACTGTCAGCTACATATAGCTCTGCTATAAGTAGATTTGAAGCTAATTTTATGTAGCAGAGCTACATATAGTTTGAAGTTAGGAATAAACCAGTATTCAATGCTAAGTTGCCAGCCAGATGCCGAAGAAGAAGGTAGTTCTTGCAGCAGCCGCTGCTTTCGCCGCAGCTACTGTGATATTTCGAGCACAGAGAAGAGAAAGAAGATATTGGATAATTTTGTTTCTATTTCAGTAAAATTCACTCTCCATCATTGCACAATAATTGACCGAGCGAAGTGAGGTCTAAGATTCAAGTCGACGGTTTGGCATTTCTCTTAATGTTTAAATATTGCGCATTTACGGCGAAACGCGGTAATAGATTTTCATGAAATTTGACAGATATGTTCCTTTTTAAATTGCGCGTCGACGTATATACAAGGTTTTTGGAAATTTTGCATTTCAAGGATAATATAAAAGGAAAAAGGAGCCTCCTTCATACGCCAATATCAGAGTAAAAATCAGACTATAGAATTATTCATCATAAATCAGCTGTTTAGTGGACTATAATACTACCCGTTCAAAAACATCGAATATCTTGAAAATGTATCTTTCCATTAATGGTGAAGACAGTTGCAGCCAGACCTGATAACAGCGCTCACACTCACATTCCGGGACCACACGTCACGGTACGATAGGACATAGAAAGCTCTATGTTTATTTAAGATTTATTTTAGACATTTTAAATTGATAAATTATTTATTAATTTTTGAGAAAACATAACAACAGGTCAATGTAACTTACTGAGCGCGAGATCTACTGTTCACAGAACTACTAGTATATAAATAAAAAAAATGCTCGCAATGCGCAGTAGCCTACTAGTACACTGACAACAAATGAGTACAGTTTATCTGGTGTGAACCCAGCAGACACTAAACAGCTGCAAACAGCAGTAAACAGCTGCGGCAGCCTTCCTTCAAGGACAGAGCAGCTACATCTAGCTCTGCTATAAACAAAAATCTGGTGTGGCGCACTCACACAACTTTCCTTGCCGTTATGAAAATTGATCACCTGACGCTAGTGTTCACGCGCATCTCAAGTCTACTATTCAAAGATTTGAGCCAGCTGGTGACAGGGCAATAACACTGGAGACACACGAGGTCTGCTATCTCTCCAATCAACAGTTGCCAACATTTTGCAATTGAATAATCACATTTTCTCGAATTTCGAGCTTATCTTCAAATTTAGGTGAAAGCTCTGCTATAAGTAGATTTGAAGCTAATTTTATGTAGGAGAGCTACATATAGTTTGAGGTTTGGAATAAACCAGTATTCACTGCTCAGTTCCCAGCCAGATGCCGAAGAAGAAGGTAGTTCTTGCAGCAGCCGCTGCTTTCGCCACAGCTACTGTGATATTTTCAGCACAAAGAAGAGAAAGAAGATATTGGATAATTTTGTCTCTATTTCAGTCAAATTCACTCTTCATCATTGCACAATAATTGACCGAGCGAAGTGAGGTCTAAGATTCAAGTCGACGGTTTGGCATTTCTCTTAATGTTTAAATGTTGCGCATTTACGGCGAAACGCGGTAATAGATTTTCATGAAATTTGACAGATATGTTTCTTTTTAAATTGCGCGTCGACGTATATACAAGGTTTTTGGAAATTTTGCATTTCAAGGATAATATAAAAGGAAAAAGGAGCCTCCTTCATACGCCAATATTGGAGTTAAAATCAGACTATAGAATTATTCATCATAAATCAGCTGTTTAGTGGACTATAATACTACCCGTTCAAAAACATCGAATATCTTGAAAATGTATCTTTCCATTAATGTTGTAGACAGTTGCAGCACAAAAATTGACATGTAGCAGAGCTACATATAGCTCAGATTCTCTTTGATGTTTACGAAAAATTTTGGATAGCTCATTTTCTGCTATATAGCTGAGAAAATAGGCTTAAAACTGCTATATAGCTGGGCTATATAGCAGATCTCCAGTGTCCCTTTTTGAATTTGTAGCAGAGCTATATAGCTGTGCTACATGTAGCTAGCTCAAGAAGATATCCCATGGTTTATGTTCGAAATTTCACTGTTAACTCAAGCCTATTGCCTAGTGGTTTTTTTTCTTAAAGCTATGAAACGCTGTTAGTCTCTCATACTGTGCCGTTCTTACACTCTTTGGGCCGTTTGCACAGTGTAAGTTTAAGCTAAAGCTTACACCAAATCTGGATTTTTTTTTTGTTTAAACTGAAATTCCGTTTGCGCAGTATCAGTTTAAACTTTGTATTGAGTTTAAACTCTGGGAAAGTTTAAACCTCAAAAACAGGAGGTTTAAACCAAATAATTTGAATTAACTAGACATCTGTAAGATTTGATGGGGAAACTAATAGTAAATTATATTTCGATGGTTGTTTTTAATGCTTCTGTAGACGATAATAATTATTTAAGTTATAGTGAATCATTATTTGAATGTAAAAATAATTATAATGGAGGAATTGATAGAAGTTTTTAATACGATTGATAAGATGACAGCTAAGAAATTTTGGATTGAGAAAAATTGGGCAAAAAACGAATCATTTAAATTTCTGGGATGATAGAGAATTTTTTAACGGGTTTGCTTGAGTAAATCAAGTGCCAATTTAGTATTTGATTGAATAAACCACTTGATAGAGAATAAGACAATTTTTATCAGTGGTATTTGATTAGAGAACATGTTTTTAATAACACATAACTGAGATATTTCTAATAAACGAGGAAGACCGTAGTAGATTTAAATAACAAAATAAGGTTTTTATCTTACATTCTAGAATATATTTTTTGGTACCAACTAATTATAAGTTTGTTTCTAATAGTAATATAGCATTTCATCATTTTTTGAAGAATTTCTTGATCGCTTTCCACTTTTATTACTGTACAGCTTACAGCTCTGTGGATTATGAACGAGGAAATAGTAGCTACATAACCTCATTTTACTGATGGTTTGTAAACAAATAACAAATTTCCTGTAAAAATTAGCCTTCCTGATATTATAAACGATGACATTCTACTACCAACTTAACGCTAAACTAGTTCAACTTAAACTGGATTAGTAAATGCACTGAGAAAACCGATTCAAGTTTAAACTTTCAGATTAACTTAAACTCGATTAACTTAATCGAGTTTAGCAATCTATACTGTGCAAACGGCCCTTACACTCCCAACAACACACTAATAATAGACAGTAGTCGACAGTTTAAATATTCCGGTGATCCATTATATTTCTTAGTAGCCTAAGATTTGGATGTAGAAAAGAATACAGCTATAGTGAGGTCCACGTTATAATGGCAGTGGAGAAAGATAGGAGAAAAACGTTGCCGATTTTCGGCATTGCGATGAAAGATCTACTATGGAAGAAAGCTGATTATGGTATATCTGATGTATCAATAATATATCTAATAATCAATTACACAATATTTGTCAATAAAATACATTGTTCAATGATTTAAAAATAAATTTGAATAATTTAGATGAGGTATTCTGTTGATTATATTTATAAATTGATTGAAACGATCTGGCAACTATGCAGAGCTAGAAAATGATAGCTCTATCTGCTTTGTCGAATGAAAGACAAGGATAGCAACACCAATGTTAATCAAATACTGCCATTATAACGTCGACCTTACTATAATACTATGTATGTATTTTTGGCTTCAAAATTCATAAAATAACTTAATTAATTCAATGTGCAGTGATAATTAAGTGTAATATTTAACTATAATTTGGTGTTTTAATTTTTCTAAATTTAAAATTTGCATCCCATATTTATTTTTGGACGAAAGTTGAGCTTGAACTTCTTACAGAAGAAACATAACCTATTTTTGGACATGTAATCAAAATTTGGGAATGTAATAGTTTTGGGCCAAGCCTGTTGTTCCTTCCCAATCATATTTATATGATTTGTTATTGTTTCCACGAATAAATAAATAAATAAATAATGACGTGATTTGTGAGAAGTATTACCTTCAAATTAGAAATGTGTTTGAAAACAAACGGATTGTTGATGGCGATTTGTCTTTTGATTTTGTCGTTCATGGCGTTGACATAGGTCTGATAGACAGCCATGCACTTCTTGGCCAGTGACGAGGCATAGTAGATCGGTATGTCATGAAGTTCCGGATGTTGACTCCAGTATTCATCTGTAAAAACATAAATTGATAAATTATTTATTTTGAGAAAGATAATCTACCAAACATACTAAACATCTATTTACATCCCTTTTCATTCCAAAAACATATTTTTTTATGTTAATAATGACAGGACTTCTATATACTTGTTGACGTTGTCAGGTAGGAAGTTCTACTTTTTGAATAAATTTCTCCCTATGAGTGTACTGAGGCAGATATATTTTGCACTTGTCGATTCAAAAATCAGCTACGGTATAAATTTTTGGGGCTCCACTTACATTAGTCACTTGAAGCTTACTTTTAGTCACTTAATAACTATATGAAAATCCATAGTTCGTGCCATCAAGAAGGAGGGTAGATATGAACATTCTTTTTCTATCTTTCAGAGTCTCAGATGCTTGCATCTCAGATATATCTTTGTTTTAAAGGTATTGTATATGTTTCATGTTATGTGTGGAAACTGTGGTCATGCGTTGGTCAGGGATGTTCCCAGTTATCAAACTAGGAGTAACATTTGATTTACTAAAGGTGCGTACAGACTTTCGCTCTGCTCCGCAATTGAACGTCACTCGAGCAGATTGATTGATGATCGACCGGGGAGCAAGAGTGGAACGCGAGAAGAGCTAACATCTCCTTCAACGTTCATGATCGGAGCGATTGCGGAGCGTGCGTGGAGCGATTGCGGAGCGTGCGTGGAGCGATTGCGGAGCGTGCGTGGAGCGATTGCGGAGCGTGCGTGGAGCGATTCCTCTTGAAATTAAGAGAACACAAAATCGACTAGTTTTTAAAACAAAAGTTCTTGGATGGCTTAGAGGTCTTATGCCCGACTATCTAGAGACCTTATTCAATGTGCTTTCATAGTTGAAATACTCTGATAATGATGGTTATGCATTGGGAAAATGAGCTGGAATTGGAAAGTGAGCATGGTTAGTTGCATCTCAGATATATCTTTGTTTTCAAGGTATTGTATATGTTTCATGTTATGTGTGGAAACTGTGGTCATGCGTTGGTCAGGGATGTTCCCAGTTATCAAACTAGGAGAGTGACATTTGATTTACTAAAGGTGCGTACAGACTTTCGCTCTGCTCCGCAATTGAACGTCACTCGAGCAGATTGATTGATGATCGACCGGGGAGCAAGAGTGGAACGCGAGAAGAGCTAACATCTCCTTCAACGTTCATGATCGGAGCGATTGCGGAGCGTGCGTGGAGCGATTGCGGAGCGTGCGTGGAGCGATTGCGGAGCGTGCGTGGAGCGATTGCGGAGCGTGCGTGGAGCGATTCCTCTTGAAATTAAGAGAACACAAAATCGACTAGTTTTTAAAACAAAAGTTCTTGGATGGCTTAGAGGTCTTATGCCCGACTATCTAGAGACCTTATTCAATGTGCTTTCATAGTTGAAATACTCTGATAATGATGGTTATGCATTGGGAAAATGAGCTGGAATTGGAAAGTGAGCATGGTTAGTGTGAATGTGTGAGTGATTGGTTGCTATTTTTTCTTCTTTTTCTATTTTTCTACTTCTCTATAAATTCATTAATATTATCAGATATTCATTCCTGCTCGCAGACGTAGAGTTTTGTAATCTCAGCAAGCAGTATTTTCCTATCCAAATTCACAAATTAGTCCTGGTTTAGCATGTTCGAATTCTTGTCTGAAGTTATTGTTTAATAAATTAGACTTTTATGTACTTTATAATTATTAACTTATTACTCTAATATTATTAAGCTGTATGATTTTTTTCTCATAATTTGTAAACATTGTGAATTGGATTGAATAAAATTTGAAATTTGAATTTTGTCGAAGACTGGGGATTCCAGATAGACATTGTCACAAATAATGTAGGTTGGTAGCCATTTTGGCTAGTCACTGAAGTAGAACTGCTTCAAAAAAGGGGCTCATCCTCAAGCTCCGCTAATGAGTAGATTGGCCTGCCGTTTAGCTTCTGCTCAACTGTGCATAGCAATTTATCACGTGGTAAATTTTTCACTTCACTAAAAATCTGCAATAAAATAAAACAGCCATTTACATCCCTTCTTTAGTGCAAAACATCCTTTTATGAATAAACTAGTAGTTCTGTGAACAGTAGACCTCGCGCTCAGTAAGTTACATTGACCTGTTATGTTTTCTCAAAAAATAATAAATAGTTTATAAATTTAAAATGTCTAGAAAAAATCCATAATAAATATAGAGCTTTCTGTCTTATCGTTCCCTGACGTGTCGTCCCGGAATGTGAGTGTGAGCGCTGTTATCAGGTCTGGCTGCAACAGTCTACTAACGTAGATGGAAAGATACATTTTCACAAAGACCTTAGAGATATAGACCCACAATGCCTATGCCTTCCCAATGATAGCTCTTACTTGAAATTTAAGGCCGCCATTGGGGTATTTTAGCACGAGATATTATATCTATATATTTGTAATACTATAGATTACAAAGGGCATTGGTATGTAATAATCTTATGGGTTGCCCCCTCAATGGCCGATTTCAATTCCAAGTACGACACTAGCGCTGCATGTGAGTCTATGCATCTTTAAGGTCTTTGCATTTTCAAGATGTTCGATGTTTTTGAACGGGTAGTATTATAGTCCACTAGACAGCTGATGATTTATCTATATATATAAAAGCGAAATGGCACTCACTCACTGACTGACTGACTCACTCACTCACTCATTCACTCGCATAACTAAAAATCTACCGGACCAAAAACGTTCAAATTTGGTTGGTATGTTCAGTTGACTCTTTAGAGGCGCACTAAGAAATCTTTTGGCAATATTTTAACTCTAAGGGTTGTTTTTAAGGGTTTAAAGTTCGTCTTTTAGCATGTATATTCTTCTTCTCCCAATCTCTTAATTATAATTGAAATTTCCATATCATATGTTACTATAGAACTATAATCTAGATAGAGTACATCTTCGAAACAGTTGTTAACTGGCAACTAAATTAATAATTTTGTCAGGTTGGCATTAAGTTGAGTTGACTTTGTTAGGTTGGCACCAAGTTGAAGATTTAAATGCATTTATCGAGGAAAAATTGATTGGGCACTGCTACTTCAACCCTGGGAATATTATATTACTAGCCGTCAGGCTCGCTTCGCTCGCCATATCCGTTTAGCCAGACGTTTAGTCTGGACCCCCGACTGGATTGTCCTAACATGATAAAAATGCAGGCGAGCGAAGCGAGCCTGCTAATCTCATTCTTGGACAATCCAGTCGGGGGTCCAGGGGGCGGAGCCCCCTGGCTAGACGGATATGGCGAGCGAAGCGAGCCTGACGGCTAGTGATTAATAATTCTATAGTCTGATTTCTACTCTAATATTGGCGTATGAAGGAGGCTCCTTTTTCCTTTTATATTATCATTGAAATGCAAAGTTTCCAAAAACCTTGTATAAAGGTCGACGCGCAATTTAAAAAGGAACATACCTGTCAAATTTCATGAAATTCTATTACCGCATTTCGCCGTAAATGCGCAACATATAAACCTTATGAGAAATGCCAAACCGTCGACTTGAATCTTAGACCTCACTTCGCTCGGTCAATTAACAGAACTACTAGCAATAGAATGCAACAGTCATTTACATCTCTCTCTCTCACTGTTTACGAACTGAACGGAGAAAACCAGATGGTCTCTAGTCTGAAAAGCTTCATCACCAGCTTCATGTGACAAAAATTGAACTAAACTAAACTAAAACTGAAACCAACTGGTCTTCCCCGTTCAGTTCGTACTCCGGAAAATGAGGATCGAGTCAGAATATTGACGGAAAAGACGTTGCACTGTGACTACAGATTCATTCTTTCTAAAAAAAAAAAAAACTGCTCGCCAGCAACACATGATGTTGTACGATCCAAAACTCCATAGCGACTGAAATGGCATAGTATGGGCCGCCTGCCAACATTCGTTCCAGGTCAATACCCCCTCCCGACGCCGAGTACTAGCGGTTCGAAAAACATGCGTTTCCTCTGCACCAGACTCTACAACTATTATCAAATCACTGTTTTTTTTCATCTAAAATACACTTTAAAATAGCTCTTCAGGAGTTGAAAGTAGTTGTGTTATTTGATAAAATATAGGGAACTTGATAGTTTTAACTTTGAAAGAATAGGGGTACAAACACACTGATGGCGGAGCGGAGTGGAGTGGAGTAAATGAATAATACCATAGAGAAACAATAGCGTAAGTAGATATCCCCATGGTATAGGGAATTTATGTCGCAACTTTTACTGTTATCTCAAGCTGATTACTGTCGATTATTGTCAATTTTTACTGTTTTGTTGGGGTAAGAGTGTAGGAACGGCACAATATGAGAGACTACCAGCGACACACAGCTGCATAGGAAAGAACAACGTGGACTATCGGCTTGGGATAACAGTAAAAGTTGCGACATAAACGCCCTATACCATGGGATATCTACTTACGCTATTGTTTCTCTATGATAATACCTACTGTATAATATCATAGAGAAACAATAGCATAAGTAGATGTACCCCATGGTATAGGGTGTTTATGTCACAACTTTTACTGTTATCTCAAGCCGATAGTCCACTTAGTTCTTTCCCGTTTACCTGTGTGACGCTGATAGTCTCTCATATTGTGCCGTTCATACACTCTCACCCCAAAAAAAACAGTAATAATCTACAATAATCGACAGTAATTGGCTTGGGATAACAGTAAAAGTTGCGTCATAAACGCCCTATACCCTGGGATACCTACTTATGCTATTGTTTCTCTATGATAATATCTAACTATTATGTTATGTATTTTATACTTTAAGTTTCAAACTTTGTAACTATCATTAAGGATAGATAAATTTGATTCGATTTGAGTGGGGGGGTTGTGAAGCGTCATGAACAATATAAGGTTAAGTAATAAGATGCAACACACTGGAAGCGTCTACTCGCGGAGCGGAGCGGAGCGTGGCGTCAAACTTTGGAACAAGCTGGTTTGTTTTTTGGAGCGTCTACAAGAAGCGGAGCGTCACAGTGCGAGTGCCAGTCTGGTCTACTGTTGTACATAATACTGTACTTTTCAAGGCCATTGACGCTTGACGCTCAGACGCTTCCTGTGTGTATTATGAACGCTCTGACCACGCCACGCTCACCTCCGCCTTAAGTGTGTTTGTACCCTAAGACTTTGATGTTGTCAATAACATCATATTTTATTATTATTATTAAACGAAAATCCAAATTAAACGCTGTAATTTTGTTTACCAACATATTTGTTGAAAATCAATTTAAATTACAGAACCAGGTTTCATGGCAATACCTGCCACATCTTCAGCTGATCTGTGATTGTTATTGTTTAAGGAAAAGGAAGTTCAATTTTTCCTTCTTTTAATATTTCCACAAGGAAATTCAACTTTAAAGTTCCTTAAACAACATCTTGACATGAACTGATGTTGATTGATATTGTTAAGGAAACAGGAAATTAATTTTTTCCTTGTTCAAAATTTCTCAAGGAAATTCAACTTTAAAGTTCTTTAAACAATATTAATCATCATCAGTTCAGATGAAGATGTAGCAGGGGTTGCCATGAAACCTGGTTCTGTAATTTAAATTGATTTCGAACAAATATATAGGTGATGTCCACGTTATAATGGCAGTGAAAGAAGATAGGAGAAAAGGGTTGCCAGATCTCAGCCTTGCCACCCAAACAGCTGATACTGGTATATCTGATCAATTTAACTGTTCATTATTGTTGAAAATAGTTAATCATATTTTATTTGTCAAAAAAATATATTTTCTGAAGATGTGATAATGAATTTTCATGATTGAGATTAAATATTTTGTCAATTAGTTGAATTTCTAAATTGTTGATAAACGATGTGGCAGCATCGCAATGTGTGAAAGAGATAGCGCCATCTGCTTTGTTGAACGATAGACAAAGACAGCAACACTGCCATTATAACGTGGACCTCACTATAGTGGTATTGCCAACATCAACGTGTTGCTATTTCAATTATGGAGAAATATCACAACATCTCTTACCTTAAGCCTGGTTTTCATTAGTAGAGTTAGTGTTAGAGTTCCCTGGGCAAGTACTAACTATCTTGTGAACTCTCCCAATGAAAACGTTCATGGTAGAGTACTAGTTTTTAGTAGAGTAGAGTGGGATAGTACTCTACCATTTGCCTTCCCCCACCACCGCTTCTCACTCTGCTCTACCACTACTATGCTAATGAAAACAGTCTCGATCTAGTAGAGTAGAGTCGTGATCTTGGCTATCAAGTTTAAGAAGTGTTGTTATTTATTAAAAATAATTAATTTTATTAAAAAGTGTTATTTGTCTTTGTATAAAAACAAGTCTTGAACAATTATTTTATTATCTTCTCTTGTCTTGCAAATAATTTACTTGATCGTTGTAAAGTGTTGTCACAAAGTAAAATTGTGACGGGAAAATGTTGCTAAATAAATATAAATATTATTAAAAGACGCTCGGCTATCAGCAAGCTAGCTGACCGCGGAGATAAGGCGGGTACCGATGGCGCACGATCTTCCGCGCATCGAGAGGATTCTTACCGCCTCTGGCGGCGGCGCATCTCCATCCCCTCTACTTTGGGAGAGTATATAAACACCGGACGAGCCCCAGACCACAGCATTCCGCTCCCAACCTTCCTGCTCTTTGTACAGCGGCCCGTTGGCTGCCGTACGTCCCCGTCCTCCTCTTCTGGTACAGCGGCCCGTTGGCTGCCGTCCCTCCCGTCTATCCTTCCTCTTCCTACTATACTGGAGCGGAACCGAGGCCGTAAGGCCAATACAAAATTACCTCGAAGTGGTGTCATCAGAGTAGAGAGCGACCTTCACGCCGCAGAAGCACCAGGAGGTACTGTCCACACCAGCTAAGGTACAAAGAAGGAAGAAGAGGAACTTCGACTTGCCTCCTTTCCCCGCCCACATTACGACTGAGCTAAGGAACTCCTGGGTATCAATCACCTACCTCTGAAGGTACTCAGGGTGTACGTGATAGTGTTCATGAGAAAAACACAGAAAAGTATTGGGAGGTAAGTGAAGAAAGGATGAAGATTTAGTAGGTGATCGAGAAAAAATAGAATGATCAAGTAAATTATTTGCAAGACAGGAGAAGATAATAAAAAGTGTTAAGGCTGTTCAGTACACCTTTTTTCTTTTCATTTAAATTGGATAATCTTTTTCAATATAATTGTTAAGATCATTATAAGAGTGAGAAAAAGTGGCAACTGAGATTCTTAAGTGGTCTAATAAGCGAGTTATGGGTTGTTCAAGTGCTAACTTTCCAGATTCCGTTTTCTTTCCAGATCATAAACGGTTCCGACTATATTGTTAGAACTTCTCTTAAAAAGTCAAAAAATATATCTTTCCAAACTTAAACATTTTATTCCCCATATCGTTCATAAATAAAAAAGTAGCATTTTTCGTAAATTCGATAACTTGTTCATTTTGACATTAATCGCGAAAAAACGCATATTAGAACAAAGCCAATGATTTATACTGAATGTATTGAGAAAACTCCAATGGAAAAATCGAAACCGTTTATGATCTGGAAAGAAAACGGAGTTTAGCACTTCAACAACCCATAACTCGCTTATTAGACCAATTAAAAATTTCAGTTGCCACTTTTCTCACACTTATAATGATCTTAACAATTATATTGAAAAAGATTATACAATTTAAATAGAAAGAAAAAGGTGCATCGATCAGCCTTAATAAATGTTTGAGTGTTAGCCGAATTTATTAAGTATTGACATTTTAAGGTTAGTTCTGTTCACTAGACAACACACTTAACCTACTATTCTCAATTGTAGTTACCAAGTAAGTAGAGTAGAGTTAGTATGCCAGTCACTCGACCACTAACTCTACTAGTGAAAACCAGGCTTTACAATCAAATTACTAGTTTTAACATTGTTTTATCAATTTCAGTAGCCTTGAACAGTGAAGTGATACAATTTGTATTTTATGGAAAATACAACGTCCTCCTCTGGTGACAATGTCGTTCACCAAACTCGTGAGCCTCGTCTCTCGGTCTTCTCTCTTCTCATGAATGTGTGTACCATACGTTGATTAAAGCCTTAAACAGTGAAGTGATACAATTTGTATTTTATGGAAAGTAAAATAAATAAATGATGAATGTCTTGTTTGTTACCAAGGATAAGTAGAAGCTCCTGCGCCCTGCCAAGGGCAAACACTGGTATCAGACAACGTCCTCCTCTGGTGACAATGTCGTTCACCAAACTCGTGAACCTCGTCTCTCGGTCTTCCCTCTTCTCGTGAATGTGTGTACCATACGTTGATTCCTGCAATCACCAACATTTGGGTATGATTCGAGTCAATTTTCACATACATTGCGTTCGAAAACATCTTAAGGTGCGTACAGACTTTCGCTCTGCTCCGCAACCGAACGTCACTTCAGCAGAGCGATTGATGATCGACCGGGGAGCAACAGTGGTTCGACCGGAGAACGCGAGAAGATCTAACATCTTCCGTAACGTTCAAGATGGGTGCGCGGGCGGAGCGACTGTGGTACGATGGAGGAACGAGGGCGGTACGAGAGCGGTACGAAGGCGGAGCGTGCTCGGTGCGCGTTGGAAGTGCGTATATGTGTACGCAGCTTTAGAGCTCTCAATAACTTTTTGACTAAGAGTAAGTAGATAAATAACTAGCTACATAACCTTCTCAGTAAATAAAATAAGGCAGCCTGTTGATAATGAATAATTAAAGCTCCACTCAAGGTGCACTATAAACCTAGGTATTTGTGATTATCCCACTATAAAAAATTCAATAATATTAAATACTTGGTTATCATAAAAGATGATCATCTAAAGTGGGATGTACATATTAAGTCGGTCTGTAGAAGAATTAAATATTTATCTTACAAATTCTATCAAATAAATAAAATTCTAAATAAGAAAAATTTAGAAATGGTATAGCATGCTCTAGCACTTCTTAGCAAGCACAGGGCTCAGGCAAGGAGATGTACTTTCAGCCATGCTTTTCAATATAAGTCTAGAAAAGGTTATTAGAGGGATCACCATTAACCCAAGGGGAACGATTAGAATAGGATGATCCAATGCATGGCATACGCTGATGATATAGTTTTGATAGCACGAAATAGACAAAGTTTGGAGACTGCATTTACTCAGCTCAATGAAACATCAGAACAAATAGGACTTAGAATAAATGACGGCAAAACGAAATATATGGCCAGCAGCAGAACACGACAAGCAGGTGACACAGAAATAAATATAGAGAACTTTGTTTTTGGAAAGGTAGCAGAATTTAAATACCTTGGCTCTGTAATCACTGATGACAACAACGTCCAAGTCGATATAAAAGCAAAGATAGCTGCAGGTAATCTATGGTTCGATATATGTCTATGGCAACGATATCTATGGCAACGATATCTCTGTTGCTCATAGGGTTCCTTCTTCTAAAAATAAGACAAAATCTATAATAGTTCGCTTCACGTCAAGAACTGCCAAAATTAATTGGAAATGTGCGGCGAAAGCAAAAGGACACTTGAAAAATGGAGACTTGAACTGTAATCTTCCACCAGGTTATATCTATGTGAACGATCATCTCACTGCATACAACAAATTTCTACTCAATAAAGCTAGAGATCTTAAAAAGAACAATAAATTAGCTTATGTCTGGGTGAGTGATGCAAAGATTCTCATTCGTAAACAACAAGACTCTCCGGTAAAACGTATAACTAACGAGGAGGACCTCAAACCATTTGAATAAATGTATTACTACACTGTATTTACTGGTTTCTATTATTTAAAGACTGATATATATATATTTTAATTTGAATGGTTATTCAGTGGTTAACAAGCCATGTAAAACAAATAAATGTGATGGAATTTGTGTCTTTTTCAAATGTAATTTTATAGTAGATGAGTTGGATTACGAAATAAAAGAATCTAACTCAATTCTTTTGGATGTACAAGTGCCAGGTGCGAAGGATAAGATAACACTTATCGCTGTTTATAGGTCTCCTTCAACCAATGTAGATAATTTTCTCAATTGTTTGAATGATTGTTTGTATTTTATCAAAAATAAGCCCAATATAATTTTTGCCGGTGACTTGAATATACATCTGAATAAGTCTACGCTTGCGACTAATGAATATTTCGGAATTTTATCTTTGAATGGTTTTAAATCATACATAAACAAGCCTACTAGAGTTCAAAACGGCACTGAATCGATTATCGATCACATATTTTTAAAGAATTCCTCTTTCAATCCTGACAATGTATTAAGTTCAGTAATAAAAACAAGCATCACTGATCACTTTTGTGTCAGCATCCACATTGATCTTTCAACTGACAAAATTGTAAGTAAAAATAATTCTTTCAATAAAATAGATTTCAATAAATTAATATTATCCATTGAAACTGAAAACTGGGATAACTTATTAGATGACAATTTACATGTGAATGAAGCAATGCAAATTTTAACTGACAAAATATCAAATCACATTAAACTTGCAACAGTTACAGTAAAGATTCCGCATAAATTACAACCCCTTAAACCTTGGATTACGCGTGGACTTGTACATTCCATTAAAAAACGGGACAAATTGTTTAAAACACTTTCAAAGCAGCCTTTCAATGACCGTTTAAGAAATGAGTATAAAAATTACAGAAATCTTCTTAATAAATTAATAAAACAGAATAAATGTGAGTATTATAAGAATAAAATTAATCAGAATATAAACAACTCTAAGAAAATCTGGGAAACTTTAAATGAATTGTTAGGTAGAAGACATACTAAAAAAATTCCCAAAATAGAAGCTGATACACTAAATCAACATTTTGCTCGCGTAGGAAAACTTTATGCTGAGAAATTGAAGTTAAATAATCCCATTGCAACAACATGTAATCATTTCAAGGACTCATGTGTGGAGCATTACAACTCTTTCTTCTTGACACCTACCAATGAAAATGAAATTACTGCTACAATAAACTCTCTAAACAATAACTCAGCTCCAGGAATTGATAATATTAGCAATAGGATTTTAAAAACTATTTCACCACATATTATAAAACCATTGAAGGTGATAATAAATCAATGTTTTGCGGAGGGGTTTTTCCCTGATAGTTTAAAATTAGCCAATATCATACCCCTACATAAATCAGGTGATGCTTCTAATCCATCAAATTATCGTCCAATCAGCTTGTTGAGTACTTTTTCCAAAATTATTGAGAAGTTAATAAAATACCGTTTAGTTAGCTATCTCCTAAAGCATAATATAATTCACAAAAATCAATTTGGCTTTCAGTCTAAAAAAAGTACAGTAGATGCAATATCTCTTCTAACACAGAAAATTACAGAAAATTTCAATAACAAAAATAAAACAATAGCCATATTTTTAGACCTTGCTAAAGCTTTTGACACTATTCCTCACTCAAAACTTCTGATAAAAATGGAAAAGTTGGGTATTCGAGGAATAGCCCTTGAATTATTTAAGAGCTATTTAAAAAATAGATTCCAATTGCTCAAAATTGATAATAAAACCAGCCTTGAACAACTCACTGATTACGGTCTTCCACAAGGAACAGTCTTGTCGCCGATTCTCTTCCTAATCTACATTAATGATCTTCTCAAGTTAGAATTAAAAAATGGTGTCTCAATTGCTTTTGCTGATGACACTTCATTGTTATTCAGTGAAACGAATTGGGAGGATACTAAAAAAGCAGCAGAATCCGGACTTAAAATAGTAAAATCCTGGTTTGATGAGCATATATTAACATTGAACATAAAAAAAAGTAATTTCATGTCTTTCTCTCCAAATTCTATAGGCCAGCCGCAAGGTTTGGATTCCATTAAAATCCATAATGTAAATTGCAAAGAGTCTGATTGGATAAATTGTACATGCTCAAAGCTTAATAGAGAACATCGTGTTAAATATTTGGGTGTAATGATTGATCAACATTTGCGTTGGGATGTTCACATCAATAGTACATGTAACAAACTCAGACATTGGATAAGTAAATTCCGTAATATCAGCCAAGTTAGTAATAAAAAAATCTCAAGACTCATATATTTTGCCTACATTCAATCATTTCTGCAATATGGAATAAAAATTTGGGGTGGAACATACTCAAACCACTTGGAGAAACTTTTTGTAATTCAAAAACACATTATAAGAGCTATATTGGGAAAACCCAGACTCTATCCAAGTGAGTACCTGTTTAGTGAGCTAGATGTTTTAACTGTCAGGCAGCTTTACATAAAAAATTTAATCATCTACATAAATAAACATATGAATCTTTTCAACCTGCGTGTTTCACCATATAACCTCCGTCCCTCATCTATTACCTTTCAAATTACAGATACTATTTTATCAATTTGTAGAAAACAATTTTTATATCAGGTATCAAAGCTCATCAATGTTATTCCTAACCATTTTATCACTAGTAAATTGAATAGAAAACTGCTAATTGAAATTCATACATGGATAATCTCGAACAATGTAATTTTGGCAATGTAATTTCCTCATAGCTTAGTATAAAGACTTCTCATGTTTTTTATGTAATCTTCAACTATTCTTTACTCTCCCCTATACCTTCACTCTGCTCTTTCTCTTCCCTTCCTTACTCACTTTTTCTTTTCCCTATTTCTTAATAATATCCCATTATTATTTTCATATACTGTTAAGCATTGAACACTCGGCCTCTGCGCTCAGGTTACTCGAACCTTGCAGGGACTTCCCGTTTTTAATATAGTTATGTATAATCCTATTAATGGTATTTTTCTTTTTCATTTTATATTGTATTTTACTTTTTTCATTTATAACCATTTTTGTCATTGTAATTATGTTTTTGGGACAAATAAAGATTTGATTTGATTTGATTTGATTTGAGGTAATAAGTGCTATTTTGCCCTAAGCCAATTCCTTAGATCCAAAGTGCTAACGAAGAAGTTGAAAATTCAAATTTATGAAACAATAATAAAACCAGTTGTGTTGTATGGCGCACAGTCCTGGGTTCTCACAAAGAAAGATGAAGATCTCTTGAGTACTTGGGAACGGAAAGTATTGAGAAAGATTTACGGACCAGGCTGTAACAATGGGGAGTGGAGAATAAGGACAAATCAAGAGTTACGTGACCTATACCAAAAAACAGAAATTGTTAACGAAATAAAATACAGGCGACTGAGTTGGTTAGGTCACGTAGAAAGGATGAGTGACTCAAGAGCAGTAAAGAAGGTCTTCAGAGGAAATCCAGGAGGAAGGAGACTACGAGGACGCCCACGAAAACGCTGGCTAGAAGATGTGGAACAAGATTTGAGGAGGCTGGGGGTCCGAGGTTGGAGAAGAAGAACTGACGACAAAGAGGAATGGAGAGGCATCATAGAGGAGGTCAAGGCCCTAAACGGGCTGTAGCACCACGGAGTAAGTAAGTAAGTAAGTATAGCATGCTCTAGTTGAATCAATTATGCAGTATGGCATAGCTGTTTGGGGAGGGGGGATGTTTCAACTGTCATTTATTGAGGAATTATTCGTGGCCCAAAAACTAATAATTTAAATTATTCTAAACAGACCTAGATTGTATCCTACCGAGATGGTTTTTGGTGACCTTAAGGTAATGACAATACGAAAATTATATATTAAAACCGTAATTGAATACTTGATAAAACATAAATCCCTTTTTCCTCGCACTTTAAGTTCGATTGTAAATAGCTAATTATCATTCAAGGCCCACTGCAGATAAATATGTCACATATCACACCAATATTAAGTGTTTAAGGAAGCAGTTGATCTATACAGGCACTAAAATAACTAGTAGTTCTGTGAACAGTAGACCTCACGCAGTATTCTCATCCACAAGAACCTGATTTAAACTATAGACCTTATGGAAATACAGCAATAGACTGTCTTCTCCACACATCTGTGTAATCACTTGTCAGCTGATTTATGATGAATAATTCTATAGCCGATTTTTACCTTCCTTGCCCTATTACCATAGGTGAGGAAAGTATTGCTTTCCGAAAAAAATAAGGTACCCCAATTTCTAAATTTGTGATATTTGGAAATTTGTGTGTGTGTGTATGAGTGTATGTGCGTCTGTGTACACGATATCTCATCTCCCAATCAACGGAATGACTTGACATTTTGGAACTGCACATTTGGAATTTGCAACATATAAAAATTCAACTATTTAAACATTTAAACATTAACAGAAATGCCAAATCGTCGACTTGAATCTTAGACCTCACTTCGCTCGGTCAATAAAACTTATTCCGGACCACTTCCTCATAGACTCTAGGATTAGTAGAAGAACTAAACTAGAAATAAAAACCTGGACATACAGTTACTTTTTCTTCCATATCGACGTATGAATCTCGAGATTTCTGCTTAAACTACTGTTCGGAAGGCCAATTCTTTTAGATACATTTGTTGAAAGTGGACTCGCTTACAATTTTTGCACATTTTTTCCCACTTTCTTCTCCAATACTTCCCTTTTCTTCTCCTCTCCGCCCTTCTTTCCCTACTTTTATACCCACTACCTGCCTATTACATGGGAAACCATAGTTGGCTAGGTATTTTTCCTCCTTTCTTTCATTTATAACCATTTTTGTCATTGTAATTATGTTTTTGGGACAAATAAAGATTTGATTTGATTTGATTTGATTTGAGGTAATAAGTGCTATTTTGCCCTAAGCCAATTCCTTAGATCCAAAGTGCTAACGAAGAAGTTGAAAATTCAAATTATGAAACAATAATAAAACCAGTTGTGTTGTATGGCGCACAGTCCTGGGTTCTCACAAAGAAAGATGAAGATCTCTTGAGTACTTGGGAACGGAAAGTATTGAGAAAGATTTACGGACCAGGCTGTAACAATGGGGAGTGGAGAATAAGGACAAATCAAGAGTTACGTGACCTATACCAAAAAACAGAAATTGTTAACGAAATAAAATACAGGCGACTGAGTTGGTTAGGTCACGTAGAAAGGATGAGTGACTCAAGAGCAGTAAAGAAGGTCTTCAGAGGAAATCCAGGAGGAAGGAGACTACGAGGACGCCCACGAAAACGCTGGCTAGAAGATGTGGAACAAGATTTGAGGAGGCTGGGGGTCCGAGGTTGGAGAAGAAGAACTGACGACAAAGAGGAATGGAGAGGCATCATAGAGGAGGTCAAGGCCCTAAACGGGCTGTAGCACCACGGAGTAAGTAAGTAAGTAAGTATAGCATGCTCTAGTTGAATCAATTATGCAGTATGGCATAGCTGTTTGGGGAGGGGGGATGTTTCAACTGTCATTTATTGAGGAATTATTCGTGGCCCAAAAACTAATAATTTAAATTATTCTAAACAGACCTAGATTGTATCCTACCGAGATGGTTTTTGGTGACCTTAAGGTAATGACAATACGAAAATTATATATTAAAACCGTAATTGAATACTTGATAAAACATAAATCCCTTTTTCCTCGCACTTTAAGTTCGATTGTAAATAGCTAATTATCATTCAAGGCCCACTGCAGATAAATATGTCACATATCACACCAATATTAAGTGTTTAAGGAAGCAGTTGATCTATACAGGCACTAAAATAACTAGTAGTTCTGTGAACAGTAGACCTCACGCAGTATTCTCATCCACAAGAACCTGATTTAAACTATAGACCTTATGGAAATACAGCAATAGACTGTCTTCTCCACACATCTGTGTAATCACTTGTCAGCTGATTTATGATGAATAATTCTATAGCCGATTTTTACCTTCCTTGCCCTATTACCATAGGTGAGGAAAGTATTGCTTTCCGAAAAAAATAAGGTACCCCAATTTCTAAATTTGTGATATTTGGAAATTTGTGTGTGTGTGTATGAGTGTATGTGCGTCTGTGTACACGATATCTCATCTCCCAATCAACGGAATGACTTGACATTTTGGAACTGCACATTTGGAATTTGCAACATATAAAAATTCAACTATTTAAACATTTAAACATTAACAGAAATGCCAAATCGTCGACTTGAATCTTAGACCTCACTTCGCTCGGTCAATAAAACTTATTCCGGACCACTTCCTCATAGACTCTAGGATTAGTAGAAGAACTAAACTAAAAATAAAAACCTGGACATACAGTTACTTTTTCTTCCATATCGACGTATGAATCTCGAGATTTCTACTTAAACTACTGTTCGGAAGGCCAATTCTTTTAGATACATTTGTTGACAATTGACTCGCTTACAATTTTTGCACATTTTTTCCCCACTTTCTTCTCCAATACTTCCCTTTTCTTCTCCTCTCCGCCCTTCTTTCCCTACTTTTATACCCACTACCTGCCTATTACATGGGAAACCATAGTTGGCTAGGTATTTTTCCTCCTTTCTTTCTTTTCAGCACACCCCACCATGAGCCTGTTTTTGTATCTTATTAGAAATGTATTCTTGGTTGTGTTTTGATTTCTTTTATGTATATTGTATTGTGTTGATTGGAATAGTAATTGATTGATTGATTGAAATGCCGGCCACAGGTTGGTTTAGTGGTAAGAAGCGTTACAAACTTCGGCCTACTAGCACCGCCTGGTCAGTGGGTTCGAATCCCGCCAAATGGCATGGACGTTTGATCGTCTCATCAATTACCCACGCACAAGCTAAAAGCTAATGTAGAAAATCCTGAAGGATATCTCTTCCAAGAAAAGAATACATAGAAAATATTTATATAAACGATTGTAATCCATTCAAGTAGAGAATACATAGAAAATATTTATATAAACGATTGTAATGTATTCAAGAAAGAATACATAGAAAATATTTATATAAACGATTGTAATGTATTCAACTAACCGTGATCAGTACGTCGGGATGAATGGTGGGGATTTCAGCAGCCATCAAATGCCTATCTTCTTGTCTAGAGAAATCGCCTGTGTACAGCACCTGTGGAAAATAATGCAAGTGAATTAGGCGAAATTCGATTCTCAACGACACAATTTCGGTCTACAACAATTTTTGTTGACAAAAACATCTACAACAATTGATGTACAACAACAATTGAGGCGGTATACGGAAAAGGGCACATAGAGCAAAATTGTGTTTTGAGAAAATCGCATTTAAGTTTTTAGTTTGGATAGATCAATGTAATTTATAATTGAATTAAACATTCTGTTAGTACCAAATCGAAATTCAATATATTGATCTCATGTTGATTAAGTATGATTCATGATTATATTTCTAATTTATTCCAATAAATATGTATGAAAAATTGGTCTTATGTGCCCTTTTTCCAAAGAAAAATTCATTCTGTACATATTTGAAATGATAAACTAGAAAACACATGTTATTTAATGCTAAATGCTACATTTCTCTTAAATAAAAAAGTTATATACATATAAAAAAAGTTATCTATCATTCTATTAAAATAGGGGTAGGTCATCTACTTGTGGTTGAATGTCAGGAACAGGACCATTCAAGAATTTGAATGTTTTGAAATTCACAGTATTTAAGTTTCCAGAGCACATCAAATAACAATTTCGTCTCATCTTTATAACTAGTAGTACTGTGAACGGTAGACCTCACGCAGTATTCTCATCCACAAGTACCTGATTGAAACTATAGACCTTATGGAAATATACAGCAATAGACTGGCTTATCCACCCATGTATAATCACTTATCAGCTGATTTATGATGAATAATTCTATAGTCTGATTTTTACTCTAATATTGGCGTATGAAGGAGGCTCCTTTTTCCTTTTATATTATCCTTGAAATGCAAAATTTCCAACAACATTGTATATACGTCGACGCGCAATTAAAAAAGAAACATACCTGTCAAATTTCATGAAAATCTATTACCGCGTTTCGCCGTAAATGCGCAACTTATAAACATTTAAACATTAAGAGAAATGCCAAACCGTCGACTTGAATCTTAGACCTCACTTCGCTCGGTCACTAAAATAGTACATGATAGTGAACTTGTTTGACTTTGATGAAGGTTTGGACAGAAACATAGGAAGCTATAGTCTCACTGACCACCAAATCCCTCCTTGACACAGCTGTTTATAAACAGTTGTTCCAACATCAGTTTTCAAGATTTTTGTTTGAGATTTTCAGGTTATATGCAGAACAAGATGGCCGAATATAGGGCATATAGTTCTATGTGCCCTTTTTCCGTATACCGCCTCAATTGGTCTACGTCAACACAGGTACAAGGACAAACAACTCAAGCAACATTTTTCAACTAATTGTGAAAAATATAACTAAAACATTTACTGCAGCTTGCTTTCGAATTGCATGGGATTCATTATCAATAGTTGACAATTAAATCAAGTCAACAGTTGACAATGAATTCCTTGCGATTCGAAACCATGCTCTAGTCCAGTGGTCGCCAAACAGTCGATCGCGATCTACCGGTAGCTCGTGGGGTAGTTTTTGGTAGCTCACAGAAATGCTTGGGTTGGCAACCAATATTTAGCCTCAAGTCCCCAAAGAAAAATAATCAAATATTATTCAAGTTGCATTGAGGTTGAAAGCTTTGTTCAGCTCTACCAACGTGTTTGAAGCATCTTTTTCAAGTATGAAATTCATAGAAAATATTTATATAAACGATTGTAATGTATTCAACTAACCGTGATCAGTACGTCGGGATGAATGGTGGGGATTTCAGCAGCCATCAAATGCCTATCTTCTTGTCTAGAGAAATCGCCTGTGTACAGCACCTGTGGAAAATAATGCAAGTGAATTAGGCGAAATTCGATTCTCAACGACACAATTTCGGTCTACAACAATTTTTGTTGACAAAAACATCTACAACAATTGATGTACAACAACAATTGAGGCGGTATACGGAAAAGGGCACATAGAGCAAAATTGTGTTTTGAGAAAATCGCATTTAAGTTTTTAGTTTGGATAGATCAATGTAATTTATAATTGAATTAAACATTCTGTTAGTACCAAATCGAAATTCAATATATTGATCTCATGTTGATTAAGTATGATTCATGATTATATTTCTAATTTATTCCAATAAATATGTATGAAAAATTGGTCTTATGTGCCCTTTTTCCAAAGAAAAATTTATTCTGTACATATTTGAAATGATAAACTAGAAAACACATGTTATTTAATGCTAAATGCTACATTTCTCTTAAATTAAAAAGTTATATACATATAAAAAAGTTTTCTATCATTCTATTAAAATAGGGGTAGGGCATCTACTTGTGGTTGAATGTCAGGAACAGGACCATTCAAGAATTTGAATGTTTTGAAATTCACAGTATTTAAGTTTCCAGAGCACATCAAATAACAATTTCGTCTCATCTTTATAACTAGTAGTACTGTGAACGGTAGACCTCACGCAGTATTCTCATCCACAAGTACCTGATTGAAACTATAGACCTTATGGAAATATACAGCAATAGACTGGCTTATCCACCCATGTATAATCACTTATCAGCTGATTTATGATGAATAATTCTATAGTCTGATTTTTACTCTAATATTGGCGTATGAAGGAGGCTCCTTTTTCCTTTTATATTATCCTTGAAATGCAAAATTTCCAACAACATTGTATATACGTCGACGCGCAATTAAAAAAGAAACATACCTGTCAAATTTCATGAAAATCTATTACCGCGTTTCGCCGTAAATGCGCAACTTATAAACATTTAAACATTAAGAGAAATGCCAAACCGTCGACTTGAATCTTAGACCTCACTTCGCTCGGTCACTAAAATAGTACATGATAGTGAACTTGTTTGACTTTGATGAAGGTTTGGACAGAAACATAGGAAGCTATAGTCTCACTGACCACCAAATCCCTCCTTGACACAGCTGTTTATAAACAGTTGTTCCAACATCAGTTTTCAAGATTTTTGTTTGAGATTTTCAGGTTATATGCAGAACAAGATGGCCGAATATAGGGCATATAGTTCTATGTGCCCTTTTTCCGTATACCGCCTCAATTGGTCTACGTCAACACAGGTACAAGGACAAACAACTCAAGCAACATTTTTCAACTAATTGTGAAAAATATAACTAAAACATTTACTGCAGCTTGCTTTCGAATTGCATGGGATTCATTATCAATAGTTGACAATTAAATCAAGTCAACAGTTGACAATGAATTCCTTGCGATTCGAAACCATGCTCTAGTCCAGTGGTCGCCAAACAGTCGATCGCGATCTACCGGTAGCTCGTGGGGTAGATCGGGGGGGATCGTGGGGTAGTTTTTGGTAGCTCACAGAAATGCTTGGGTTGGAAACCACTATTTAGCCTTAAGTCCCCAAAGAAAAATATTCAAATATTATTGAAGTTGCATTGAGGTTGAAAGCTTTGTTCAGCTCTACCAACGTGTTTGAAGCATCTTTTTCAAGTATGAAATTCATAAAAAAAATCTATATAGGAACAGACTGACTGATGAACATTTGGACAACTGCATCAGAATGGTGGCTACAACGTACACTCCAAACATTAAAAAAATACTTCCACTTCTCTCATTGAAATGTACATTTCAACTTTTTGCTATGAGTTAAGTATAGTTCAACACAAGAAATCTCTATACGCAATAAAAGTGTGAAAAAAATTATTTTGCGTACCGTACTTTCTTCAGTCTAATATTTCTTGGTAGCTCACTAAAAGATTTATAAATTCTATTCTAGATCACAGGCTCATAAGTTTGGCGACCATTGCTCTAGTCAGTGAGTAGATAGTTAATATTTTCACAATTAATACAGTCAATTGACGTGTCATATACTACACCAAGCTTTGCTTGATTTTTGTATAGTTATATGACGAAAATTAAACTAAACTAGTCTGCAGGTTGTCATTTTAGTGTCAATACGTGATGAAACATATAGCAGTTTCTAGGTGGGCCGTCCACTAGAACCGTCTTCGTCCAAACTAGCATCGGGCGGCGATAACTACCGAACGATCCCCCAAAAAAGAAAGGAATAGATGCTCATCCATTGCAACAGGTTCATACGGCCGTGCACGGACGTCTCCAGCCCATTCAATTTTTTTATCCTAATTGTATGGGATTTTCCGGCTCTATCCGGCCGAACTAAATAGTCGAGCTGAGACAACAAAGTGTTCCTAACCTTAAATTGTTTCACAGTCTAGTTTGTTGTTGTTTTTTGAAGTTGTTCTGATTTATAAAGCTATGGACAATGAAAAGTTGATAAGTTTGGTTCAAGGGCATGCTCCATTGTGAGATATGCGAGACAAAAGATATCATCGTCGTGATGTTCAAAGGAATCTGTGGACAAAGATTGCTGAACAAATAGGATCGCAAAGTAAGATTATTGCAATGTTGAATAAAATTAAATAAAACTACTAAGAAATTGCCAAAAGTTAAATATCTATAGAAATAGTATTACAACCCTATTGTTACAGAATATAGCTGACTATGCGTTGTCTTCTTTATGTCTCAATTAATTATTTTCAGTTAGTTCTACTCAAACTCTTGACGAGAGCACTCGTTAAATTCTTTAATTCGGTATTTTCTGTAGTTGTAGTGTTAATAAAGTTTCAATTTTTAAAAACTCAGTCGTGTCGTCCAATCACTTAACTAAAGACAACAGCGATATTGATACTTGGAAAAAAAATATTGTAATAAATAACTAATTTAGTGAATATTTGTTTATTCAATTTTTAAAACATCAATATAATCATTGTTTATGGAAAATTTTGGTGACAATGACATTAGTTAATTCAATATTCAATAGTTCAGCCAACCACTGAACTAGACTGACGTAAACTGTTCCAATGGACGACCATATTCGGCCGAATTAACGGCCGGCAGATTCGTCCGATCCAACGGCCGAACGGATCGGATGAATACGGTTCCAGGGGACGGTAACCCGTAATGGATAAAGAAATTCAAGATAATAATCACCTTGACCCCGGCGATTTCAATCATAAACATGGCTGCTCCCAGAACGTGTCCCGCATGGTACGCCCAGAACTTCACTCCACCCACGTCTTTCTCTTCGTGGAAATTCAAAGTCTCAATTTTGTCCATGCTCGCCTCCAGATCCGACTCTGTGTACAGCATTTGCTCTGTCGCAATATTACTGCAAAAAATAATACAATACATTTTCTTAATTAAATAGAATTAACACAAATTCCATTAGTACAAAATTACTTATCAATAAATTTATGTTTGTGGAGCAAAACAAAAAGACGAACCCTTTATTACTTAACCTAGCGCCGCAGTGCAGGATGGTTTCTTACAGCTTGGCGTTGTTGTCATTCGAGATGGGTGTCTGGCTTGGAAGTGTTTCGGCCGCATTGCAGGATGACTGTTAACGGTTGCCGGAAGATCAACAGCTGGATTTTTTTCGTTATTTTTCGTGATAGAGAAATTCTGATTGCAGATTCGTTCTCAGCGACCCCAAGTTTAGCCTGAAGGCTCAGAATGTCAACAATGTTTTTAAATAATAAAAAATCATCATGAAAAGTCATTAATATGGTAGTACACCACGTTTCTGGAAACTTTTTACTGGTGACTGGAGTTTATAGGCAACACAAAAATAAAAATAATCGTGAGAAAGAAAACTGCTGATGAACGCGAATAAGACCGTCACTCCATTGTTCTATTGTCTCGGCTGCTTGGCTGAGCCTGGCTGGAGGGATCAAATAACCGACTGGTTTGATCTTTCGTCTGTCCGCTAGGCGGAACTACGCCGACCATTGCTGGGTGGAAGATGTTACTGCGGCCGCTCGCATTCCCACCAACACTGCTATTATTTGCTGTCTCAGCGCCTAGTCCGAGTCAGACAAGGATCCAGCCTGCACTGCGGAGCTAGGTTTTGGGTTAGCTGTTATTTTAACAATTTTACACTTTTAAGAGCGAAAACTGTTGGAGATATCACAAATCATCACAGAACTAATATTGTAGAAAATTTATCAAGCTTCATTTCTGAATAGCTAGTCATATCGGTTGAATGCATTTTTCTCAAGATATGAGCGTGTAAGCAGAACATAGAAAAATTCAACTTTTAAACCACCCTCATCCCTTTAGCACAAGGGGTAGGGATGAGGACTTTTGATATGTTCACCCCCCCAAATGGTCCAAACAAAGCTGCGAAGTCAAAAATTGTGTTTAAAACATTCCTTCCAAATTCCTCTATCAATTGGTCTATTTTAACTGAAGATCTCACACTCAACTCTGAAGCTGCTGCAACAGTCGTGGGGATGTGCGTAAACTTGTGAAATTATTCTACATCAATTTGAAGAGAATTTGAAACTCTAAGCTCATGATCAGCATGAATTTTTCCCATCAATATTCAAAAAGTTATAAGAGCAAAAATAGCAAAAAATTGAAGAAAAATTTGTTTTTCAAAAATTTCACATCTTATAGAGCGGATATCTCGAAAAGTGGAAGATATATAGAAAAAGTTGAGAGATCAATATTGTAGGAAATTATGTAAGCTTTAATTTCTTAAAGAATGGTCACGTCTGTAAAATGCATATGTTCGAGTTATATGCGAGAAACCAAAAAATGGTACCTTTGAACCACCCCCACCCCCTTAGCACAGGGGGTAGGGGTGGGGACTTTTGATAAGTTTACCTCCTCACTACCCTGAACATAACTGCGTGGTCAAAAATTGTCTTCCAAACTTTTCCCTCTATACCCTTTTTTGAGCATTCATTGCCTGGACTATATTTACAATTAGAAAAATCCAATTTTAAATCTAGCCCAATGGTCGCCAAACTTATGAGCCTGTGATCTAGAATAGCATTCAAATCTTCTAGTGAGCTACCAACGAATATTAGACTGAAGAAAGTACGGTTCGCAAAATGAAATTTTTCACACTTTTATTGCGTATAGAGATACATTTCTAGTGTTGAACTATACTTATCTCATAGCAAAAAGTATAACAAAAGTTGAAATGTGCATTAATTTCAATGAGAGAAGTGGAAGTATTTTTTTAATGTTTGGAGTGTACGTTGTAGCCGCCATTCTGATGCAGTTGTCCAAATGTTCATCAGTCAGTCTGTTCCTATATAGATTTTTTTATGAATTTCATACTTGAAAAAGATGCTTCAAACACGTTGGTAGAGCTGAACATAGCTTTCAACCTCAATGCAACTTGAATATTTTTCTTTGGGGACTTGAGGCTAAATATTGGTTGCCAACCCAAGCATTTCTGTGAGCTACCAGTAGATCGCAATCGACTGTTTGGCGAACACTGATCTAGCCTATGCCTTTAATTTATAGAAAAACTGAATTCTACTACACTTTCTGTGTAGTTGTGGAGTTGATATTGTGGTAATTATTCATATTGAATAAAAAGACTAGAAAATTGTCAAAACACAGATTTTATTGAAAATAGAAAGACCGGTTTTGGTTGTTTTACACCGTTATCAAACAACCGAAATCGGTGTTTCTATTTTCTATGAAATCTGTGGTTTTGACAATTTTCTGGCATTCTTATTCAATTCTACTACAGGTAAGATTACAGCAGTGGATGAAAAACATGATTCTAGCTATGATTACTTACCTGACTTTGATGTAGTCAGACAATAGCCACCTATAGATAGCTTTCGTAGCATGAGTCATGAAACATCTGCCTCTGAAACTGGTCTTCAATAGAAACCATGGCAGGGCGCCGCAATGATCAAGATGGAAGCTGCAAAACATTACAAACAAATTACTTTTAATAGAATACACTGGAAAACTAATTATAATTATAATTAAATACAATATCGGGGCACCGAGCTTCGCTCGTTATTTATTTATTGATAAACAGAACACAATTATTCAAAATGATTGGGGAAGGACATACAGACACAGCCCAAAACTGTTTCTTTCCCGAATTTTGATTTATAAACTTTAAATGGTCCAAAAAGTAGGTTATGTTTCATACACTAAAATTCAGGTCCAATTTTCAGTCAAAATATTTAAAAACAGAAATGTTTCAAATTAGATTGTTACAGACCAAATTGAATAGCAAAATAACACTCACTAACCACTTAAAACTGTAGAATAATGATTAACTTTCAATATTATGAAGTAGGCTACTCTAATTTAAAGTGATAAACCATGTCATGTCGAAAATCAGATTATTTTGATAAAATTTCTAGATAATATTTCTCGCGAGATACGGTAAGCTGATTGAATGATTACACAGCTGATCTTCCACACAGACACACGCATCTTCTGTTATCGACAGACGACGAAATCATCATCTGTTCTTCCAAGGATGAATTATCCTTTCAATGTACTTCAGCGAGTTTTCCCAGGGATGAGACATAGTGCAATCGAATTTTTATATCATAAACCTACTATGTTCCAAATTTCTTGAAAATCATTAGAGCCGTTTTTGAGATCCGTTGAACATAAATAACCAGATATAAAAATAACCAGTTAACCTATTACATTAAGCGAGCAATATTTCTGTATTTATATATCTGGTTATTTTTATATCTGGTGTCACGATATCCTTCTTTTTAAGGAACTAAAATTGATAAATAAATTATAGGAAATCAAATTATAGAAAATAGAAATATTTCTATCATGAGAAGCTGTTAACCTAGCTAATATAACTACGGTACTGCTATTATCTCACCTTATGTTTATAATGTTTCACTATGTATCTTTTCTTGTATGTCATTTATATATAATAATGAATTTATTGTGCAATCTCTTCCATATAAAATTATTGTTATGAATAGGCATATTATTAGAAAACTAACCTCATTTAGTCAACATGTTTTTAAAATACGTCAAAGGAGCACAGCCAAATAAATTATTAGGTATTGTCAATAAGACAAGAAGAATGTTCTTTATTTTTCATATTTGAATTTAAAAAATATCTTGAAGATGATGTAACGAATTGAAATTCGGATGGATAAATAAAAAATCTTACTTGAAGAAATTTATAGGTCTAAGTGGAATAATAGGCTAATATCGCCAAAGATGATAACGTTTAAAGATTAGATAATATCAGGCATCATGGCTAAATTTATAACGGCCGAATAGAAATGAAAATAATTTTGCTACCTATATAATATTATATAAAATATTGAAAATTTGAGGTCAGGCGTAAAATATCTATTGATCGGCGACCTAATATTCGACTGAGTCGCATAACGTATAATCTAGCCAAACACCTTGGCAGAAATTTATTGTAACTAAATAGTATGCAACTTGAAGAACCAAAAAATCCACATGGCTAATTGTTATGATATGAGAAACAACCTATAATCTTTAGAAAATTACTTTGCATGTAAAAAACGTATTAAAAAACCCAGACAAAAATAATTTAATGTATTAAGGAAATAGGAGGTTCCTAGGCGCATGTATACTATAATAATTTGCATGCACCAATCAAATGGTAGCAATTGATGGGCGGTAATAGTGAGCCGATTCAAATATATTTGTATATATTTCTATAAATGATAAGAATTTATGAATTATTGTTGCTCAGTTTATGTTTTGGATACGGCCCGAAGGCAGATAAATTATCAGAGATTCAATATAGGTAATAATTTAATAGATCGGCACGAACTATTTGAGCCTTGAATGGCGGAGGAACAGATTATTTAAATTTTATGTAAATTTGCAAGTCGGAAATGAAAATTGTGAAATAGAAGGTAGAACTTGCCCACTTGCCTGCCAACCACTACCATGAGATGTCACCAAAAATTGTAGAGCGCAATATCTTACTGTACCTTTTAATAACTTAAAGTTAAATCGAATTATTAATTTTTTCATAAGACTTTGTGATGCTATTGTAAAGCAAAAGTCATTTAAATATTTTTAATCCCTTGGAAGAGACGACTTCGGCCACCAATAATCCAGGACCACCAGGAGTTTGGATCGCCATCAGCAGCTCATAGAAAATCCAGCACGTGAGTGAATAATATTTGAAATAGTGATAGGGCGCCCTCAGTGCTTCGAAATGAAATAAGAAATAAAAGCTAGCTCGTCGAAAAGGTTTTAAAAATTAAGAAATTGGTAAAAATACTTGCGCAAGTTTTAAAATGGTGTAAGAAATATTTTATTGAATAGTAACGAGTCAATTCATATATCAAAAGATACACCAATCAAAAATAATACTAAGTTCTAAGCTGATAATACAAATGTTCACATGATCATTGATTCTATAATATAATTTACGATAATATAATGTAGCTCTGGTTCATTAGATAAATTGATCTATCTATTTCCGTCAGGTGCCGAATCTTGCACCCTGCGATAAATATTTATTATAAAGAAATTTATTAGAAACTATAGAAATAATATATATTTTGATTATTGATTTGTCAATTTATCATGCTCTGATTTGAGAAGTTTATATATGAAATAGGATTATCCAAATCGACAAGCAACAGCAAGTTGATGTCAAAGCTACATGTAGATAAATGCATATGATCATGAAGTGAAAGCACATGGTAGAGTTTCGTGCTATAGAACTCAAAAAAATAGTATTAATCTGTGATATTTTATTGATTTCGTTTCTTGTTTTATTATATATTTTTTGTCGCTCTATATATTTTTGCTTTGATTTATTTTGAGATATTTGTTAATATATGTATCAAATTTTTTTATGGTGTACTATTCATTTTATTCCTCAATACTATAGGATATAAGTTATATATATATATATATATATATAATATATATATATATATATATATATATATATATATATATATATATATATATTTATAAATTATCAGTATTAAATTATTGCGAAAGCTCATGTCTGAGCCTATGAAGATTTTAGTGAGATTATATCCTAGGAAAACCACGACCAGATTTTATAGTTATTAAAATAACTCTCATGCTCTACCGATTGACGCCAAGCAAGAGGCTAAGCGTTATTCCACCAAAAGTAACGTGACAATGTCGAATTAGAAAATATTGAAAGACAACATGCAATAAAATAAATAAATTAAAGTAGTGTTTACTCACCGGTATATAGTAGTTGAATTGTGGTTATAAGCAGACAATCACCTGTCAAGCGCTTATCTTTGTACCGTTATTATCAAAATTAGCCTCCCTTGCTATTGCTTTATTTTCTTTCGTAGAATTAAAATTTATTTATTGTAATTATTTTTTATTTCCTCGCACTTCACATCACTGTATCACACGGCTTGTGCCAATGTTATCGTAGGTCAGTGATTCTTGTAATCACCACGTGAATGTGATGTCTGATAAGGGAGAAGCTAGCTTCATTCGGTATGTTCTAGTGATAAGAGGTTCGACTTTTGTTTGTATTAAAAAATATCCCGGTTTCAAATTTATGTAAATTGCTGATTTTGAATCACTACATCTGGGAACTACTTTCTTTATTTGCAAACGTCATTGTGACGAAAGCCATTTTGAATTATTTCAACCTATCAGAAGCCCAGATTTAATTATCCAAGGGTGTATGAACTTAAGTATCTTCAAAAATAACCACTTCCGAGATGATCATCTAGCGGTAGACAACCATGGTTGAATGTTCCCCGTTTAATTGTTTTAAATGTTAAAGTAAATGTCTCAAATAATTGTAAATCAGCACCAAATACCGTCTCTTATATATTTTCTGATTAATTACGGAGTGAAGTGAAAAATAAAAAATTAAAACGTCACCGAACTTAGCTGCCGACACTCTGCCTGTGCCACAACGTGAGCGATCCATATCCGAGGTCCAGTCAATTTTCATCCGAAGACATCGAGTGAGTAATTTCATTTCATCATTTTGTATTGGGCCCAATGCACAGTGCAGTGCATCGATAAAATATAACAAAGCGCTAACGACGAATTATTAGAAACTGAGAGTCTCCGACAATACATGACAT
The DNA here is from genome assembly GCF_014356525.2 of Nilaparvata lugens. NCBI lineage: Eukaryota > Metazoa > Arthropoda > Insecta > Hemiptera > Delphacidae > Nilaparvata > Nilaparvata lugens. The sequence goes on from NC_052505.1 coordinate 3,490,728, forward strand.
TTGTATTAATTGTAATCTCATTTCTTGCTTTCCACGCCAGCCCCCTGAGTCTCAGTCGCTCAAGGCTAGTAATTAACTTATTTTTGAATTATTATCAAATCTCTCCAATTCAATATCTGGACTTTGTTCAATCAAATATCCTGCTAAAAACTTTAAATATAGTAGCTCTTCAAATTATCATCACAGTGTTGAATGTGTTGTACACAATAGACTGTGATTTTTTGTATAAAGTGTGGATTTTTTGTGCGCATTATATTTGTAGTTTATTATCAACTTATAGTAATTCATTTTATCCCGTGTTTGGCAAACTCACGAGGTATAGTTATAAGACGAGCAAAGGTCTCCCTGAACTATATTCTTGGCTGTGGGAGTCAGCCGGAAGTGTGCTTATTGATATATTCGCAAACGCCACGTTACACCACATTCCATCATTTGTGATTGGATATTATCTTTATATATTTTTTGAGTTCTATGAAGACGGTGTAATCGAGTTGAAAGGAGAGAATAACTACCTCCCAGACCGATTACTCCGGACTCATTCCACTCTTTCTTTGTATTGGCCTTCCTGCTCCCGGGCGGAGGTGAACCTCAAACAACATGGACTCCATTACAAGAGGTAACCCCCCAGGAACCCCATTTCACTGGCTATATTTATATCTGGTTATTTATGTTTAACGGATCTCGAAAACGGCTCTAACGATTTTCACGAAATTTGGAACATAGTAGTTTTATGATATAAAGATTCGATTGCACTAGGTCTCATCCTTGGAAAAACTCGCTGAACGACATTAAAAGGATAATTCATCCTTTGCTGAAACAGCTGTGGATAGTAAAAATGTGAGTGAGCGAGTGAGTATGTGAAAAATCAAAATATCGCATCCCCGAAATTCATAAGATGACATATAGCCGGCTGTGAAATATGAACACGATCATTTTAGAGAATTGTGTTCTGTTTATCAATAAATAAAAATAACGAGCGAAGCTCGGTGCCCCGATATTAAAAATATAAACAGACATGATCTTGAGTGAAATATGGATAGACAGTAATGAAATAGATTCTTACAGAATCCCAAACTTATGTTATTTATTCAAAATGCAACAGTAGAATAAGAGCTGGCGGAATAATAGTATATGTTTTCGAATCTTTGTCTAGTGATAGTATATCTGTTGATAACTTCCTTTCTGCCGATATTGTTAGGGTTCAAATCAGAATAGAAAAAAGTGTATCTCTAGAAATTGTTGCTATCTATAGACTGCAAGAGTTTACGATAAATTCGTTCAACGAAGAATTAAATCCTTTCCTTGAAACGATTAAAAGTGCTAACCTTATCGTAGCCGGCGACCTTAATATAGATTTGTTAAAGCCAATCTCAGACGATTATAAAATTATTATGTCAAGTCATGGGCTCTTATCACACATAATTTTCCCACTCGATCTCAGTTTATTTGTTCAAAAACAAAATTCAAAACGAAATTGAAGCCTTGGATGAACGACATTCTCTTAAACCAAATCGAAAGAAAGAACTCTCTTTATAAAAAATGTTTGAGGCATCCTGGAAATCTAGAGATTAAATTAGAGTATAATGTTTTTAAAATGTTTTACGATCTCAGATTGAACAAACAAGAAACTTGTACTACAGAAGATTGTTTGAGAGCAATAAAATGAATGCAAAAAAACAATGACAGACAATAAATCATGTAATTGGAAATGAGAAAAATCACAACCAGAATATTTCATTGAAAGACAAAAATGGAACAATTGTTGACGATCCAGAATTAACCTCTAACATATTTAATAATTTTTTTTGTACAATAGCTGGAGGTCTTAGAGATGAGATAATGTTAGATATTCCTTCTCAACCTCAAAATAATAACACAAACTCCGAAACTTTCATGAAAACTTCAATAAGCGATAGCATTTTTTTCCACCCAACATCAGTCCAAGAGATTAGAAATATAGTAAATTCACTCAGCAATCGAAAAGCTCCTGGATTCGACCATGTAACCCCTGTTATTTTAAAACATGTTTTACCTGATATTGAAGATATTTTAGTATACCTATTTAACCTGAGTCTCAGTTCTGGTTTGTTTCCCGAGATATTGAAAAAAACTATAATAAAACCTTTGTACAAGAAGTCTGACAAGAATGACCCCACAAACTATCGCCCAATCGCCCTTTTGTCTCTGTTTTCAAAAATCCTAGAGAAGGTTGTCAAGGCCCGCTTAGTTCACTTTTTGTCAAAACACAATTTTTTTAGAAATACCAGTATGGTTTCAGAGAGGGATTAAATACTGAAAAAGCTTTGCTCGACTTCATGACTAAAGTATATGGGACACTCAATGATGGAGACATGTGTGCTGGAATATTCGTCGACATTATGAAAGCGTATGATACTGTCGATCATTCTCTTCTTTTATCAAGAATGGAGGAAGCGGGAGTTAGGGGTGTTGCACTCAGCTGGTTCCGTTCATACTTGTCCGGAAGAACGCAACAGACTAAAGTCAATCAAAGTCTCAGTAATGTAGGAACGGTCGAATTCGGTATTCCTCAGGGATCCGTCTTATCGGGGCCATTGTTTCTCATCTACGTAAATGAACTATGCAATGGGTCATTCAAGGTGGAACTTACTGCCTTTGCAGATGACACCGCTCTTTTCTATCGGGCCAAAACATTAGAAAAATTACACATCGACATGCAGCATGATTTAATACGGCTGAGATGGTGGTTTACAAACAATTTTATGATTATGAGTCCCAAAACAAAATTCATGATCTTTAGTATTTCAAGAGATATCCGTTTTCCAACGCCATTGAGGTATCATAGCCCATCTTGTACCGAAACCACTATCTGTGATTGCCCCCAACTTGAACAAGTCGAAGAAATCAAATACTTGGGACTAGTACTAGATAACAAAGTCACGTGGAAAAAGCATCTGAACTATTTGAAACAGAAACTCATGAAATACATAAGAGTATTCTATCTCTTAAGATCAGTGTGTAACTCCATTCTATTAAAGTCTGTATACTATGCTTTGATAAATTCTAAACTGGAATATGGTCTGGCGTTGTGGGGAGGAGCATACACTGTAACCCTGAGGCCGATAGTTGTTTTACAGAAATCTTTCATTCGCATTATCTCCTTCAAGGCAAAGTTGGAACACACAGCACCTCTCTTTAGAAAATTAGCTATACTTCCATTGAAAAATTTATATGTCTACAAAGTGCTCAGGAACTTCTTTGATAGAAGCGTTAATGGCAATGAGTATTTTAATTTGAAAAACAATAATTTCAGAAATAAATACGAAGCTTGTATACCTAAGCCAAATAAAAGTCACTTCATGAAATTTTTTTCTTATTTGGCTCCAAAGTTCTACAACCTGCTGCCCTTGGAGATAAGGCAGTGCAAGATACGATCAAGGTTTTTGAGAGATGTCAGGAGATTTGTAATGGAATGTGAGAATATAGATACTTTTTTTAGAATTCTCATGTAGACTTGTATATGATGATATTGTACAATACACTTCAAAGCTAAAATTGATAAATCATCGATACTGTTATGTGATATGTGTCACTTCATATGCGACTGTCGGCCTCAGTAACTACATTTTAGCGCTATAGTTTTGTAATCAATTTATATCACCATCTCAATATTTAGTACCTCGAGATGCAAATACTCAATTATTGGCATAGCATTCTATTTTGTAATAGTATTTACTCATGTTGTAAAATTTGTATTGCTTTTATTATGTATTTTTTAAGATGTTGTAATTTTATATTTCTGCCAATAAAACATTTTCAATTTAAACATAGGCTTACAGAAATTGCTCGCTTAATATAATAGGATTGAAAATTTGTAGAGAATCAAATATGCAAGATTTGACAAGTTACCTGTCAAATGGGATTATTCCCAAAACATTGATTTACATTAATGATTATTAATAAATGAATAAACATCTGGAGGAACCAAGAATTATTGAATTCCCCGATCCTTGGACCGTGATGAAGACACCGGAAGTAAGGTCCGGCTCCTGCCTATCGGCGGAGGGCAACTAGACTAGAGTACTACCCGTTCAAAAACATCAAACATTTTTGAAAATGTATCTTTCCATAAGCAACAGATGCTCTTTTGTATCTTCTCAAAGGCAACGTGTTGCATCCGAAAAGATACACAAGGAGCTTTTTGGAGTTACATCCTTTAAGCACATCACAGCCTATCAGATGATTTCATCATCTCTCTATTGATCCAATCATAAAATCATCACGAATAGAAACGTTTGTATAGTATTATGTTTTTAAAGGGACGGATTCAAGGATCCAAAGGTTCAAAGAACCCCACACGTCAACCGAAGCTTATTGTGTTCCCAAGTAGTATGTTAGTTAGGCAAACCAATACCTGTGTCCTTTACAAGAACCAGGAGATTTCCCTATGCTAACATCCCATTCATCACCTGGTTGCTTGTCGCAATCCAGTGTGATATGCTTGGCAGTCTCTTCAGACTGATTAGTCCTCGTGACTAACGTGAGTTCCACTCCTGGCCTTCTTTGTAGGTCCTTTCACTGAGGAAGGGGCGGTCAAGTTGCCTCTAGGGCGCCCGGCCACCCTTGACTCAGCCTCTTCACCCAAATTTGTGCCTGGTTTTTCACCCATCACTGGCCTCACCTCTCCCAAGAAGTTTTGCCTGAATGGCCGCCCTTTTTTGAGCAGTGGTGCGTTTTGGCCTCTCCACCTACAAACTCGTGACCTACGTGAGTTACATTCCTTTTTGTAGGTTCTTCCGCTGAGAGAGGGGACGCCAAACTGCCTCTAGGCACTACCTCCGTTAACAAAGCTATAGTGCATTCGTGTGATATCAGCACAGGTAGGGCTTCTACACCAATAAAACACTATCTGATATAGATCAGCTGAAATCAACGAATTTTAATTGGTGTAGAAGCCCTACTTGTGCTGACGTCACACGAATGCACTACGGCTTTGTTTACGGAGGTAGTGCTCTAGGGCACCCGGCGCCCGGCCACCCTCGACTCAGCCTCTTGACCCACATTTGTGCCTGGAGTTTCGCCCATCTCTGGTCTCTTGGGTTTTTCTTTTTGCCCCTCCGACACTGCCCTGATAGGGCAGATCCCGTGGGTTTGAAGGCAAGGCAACTTCTGGAGTTGACTTGAGGTCCATTTTAGTCGCCTCCTACGACAAGCATGGATACTGTGGGTGAATTCTGGTTTTCAACACATTCTTGAGTATACGATGTTCGACTCAAAGTTACCCCAACCCACCGGGGGCTTTAACTGTATTATCATTCATGTCCTCATCATCACCTGGGCTTCAAATACTTGTGGAGAGTTGCCGTTGTAAATAAGTAAACAATAAGAATGTACTCACTGTGATATCAGTAGAAGGTCAATCTCATTTGCTTCCACCAAATCTACGAACGGAAGAGCGTCCATTCCCGACAAACCAGGATGAATGCCACAATCCAGCTGTAAAACAATAATTTACTTTGAAAAATCTCTCCCCCTGAACACTTGAACTATTGCTGGATGGCTCAATGTTAGAGGATTTCACCATAGAGAAACAATAGCGTAAGTAGATATCCCAAGGCGTTTATGTCGCAACTTGTACTGTTATCTCAAGTCGATTACTATCGATTATTGTAGATTTTTACTGTTTTGGCCGTGTGAGAGTGTATGAACGGCACAATATGAGAGACTACCAGCATCACACAGCTTTTTGGGAAAGAAATATGTGAACTATCGGCTTGAGATAACAGTAAAAGTTGCGACATAAACGCCTTATACCACGGGATATCTACTTATGCTCTGTCCAAATAGGAATGAGCTCTGAAGGATTGGGCCGACCCTCCTACAACTCACACACACAAGCGCAGTCTCCTTCTGTATGTGTGAGTAAAGGGACGGTCTGTCTATCTGTGTACTATGTAGTATACATAGTATATCAATGGCGCAGGTAGGCCGGGCGTGTGTGCCTGCGCGTGGGGTAGCGAGGATCGGCTTGATCTTTCATCGCTCATGGAAGTCTGGACAGAGTATAAGCTATTGTTTCTCTATGATTTTACTCAACAGGTGAGTATAGAATAGAATATTTATTACGAAATAGAAGATACATAAGATTGTATATCTAAATTGTAATGATTTTATAGATGTGACAAATTGACTAAATTATTTTAAAAATAAAAATATTTGATTGTATGGTATGAGATGTTGTGGTATTTCTCCATAATTGAAAGAATAAGACTTTGATATTGTCAATACCACTTTTATTATCCTCCAACAACAACAAACTTATTAGTTCAGCTGAAGATGTGGTAGGTTTTACCATGAAACCTGGTACTGAATTATAAATTAATTTTCGAATAAATAAAAGTGGTATTGACAATATTAAAGTCTTATTCTTTCAATAAAAATATTGTTAAACTGAAGATGCCTATTGTAAACTTGTTTTATTTCATGGCAAATAGAGATCTTGTATTCTTGTTTAGCACCTTTTTAATGCCGGCGCCACACTCTTGCCAAGTGCGTACAAAGTAAAAAACTCTATCATTTGTTTAATGCCGGCGCTACACTCTTGTCAAGTGCGTACAAATGACGCCGAGCGGGAGAGTGTGGATGGCTATTATGCCACCGCTTACCTACGCTACGATGTTTGTCCAAAACATCGCGAAAGCGAGTAGCCAGCCGAGCATCCACAAATATATCCAATCCGCACTCTAGTCAAGCATTGCGTGCTTGCGGCAAGCGACTCGGCAACAGTGTGGTCTAGGCATAAACATTTAAGTATTACTATAGTGAGGTCCACGTTATAATGGCAGAGGAGAAAGATAGGAGAGCAACGTTGCCGATCCTCTCTCTTGTCAATGCCTTCTATAGACGGTACCTGATACCGGTTTATTGATGTGATATTAACTGTTCATTCTCGTTTAAAATAATCAATTATATTTTATTGAGCAAGAAATTATATTTTTCAATGATTTCATAATTAAGATATTTTATTAATTCTACATTGTTAAAAGACGATCTGGCAACAGAGCAAAGCGAGAAAGAGATAGCGCTATTCGCTTTTGAATGATAGACAAGGATAGCAATACCATTGCTAATCAAACACTGCCATTATAACGTGGACCTCACTATAGACTCTGACACAGCCTACAATATTTAGGTATAATGTTTTAATTACTTGACATGATCTATCCCGGAAACATGGCCTTAGATATTGGATACGTCCAGATCCCGCTAATAAGAGATGAGAAATTATTCAAGCTGTATTTTTCCTATAATCCCATGAATCAACAGAAAATGTTTTGATTCTACGAATAGATAGCTTTAAACATAAAAGGTATATGGAAGATTTTATTTTGAATCTCCAAATTGATAATATTGTTAAAATAATATGTTAAACAAACCATAATTTTCTTTCCTTTGAATTCCAGCATAATACACGAACGGCCCACCTCTTGACCAGCACCTCTGAAAAATAAAAATTGAATAAATAAAAGTGTCTGTCTATATTCATATCAACTCAAATAAGTGAATACGCCACCGATTCTAAAATCTAGATCTAGCCTAAGCCAAAGTAAGATAAATAATAATAGTGAGGGTGATACCCACATAAGCTCTTAGCCTTGTGCGTGAGTAAGGAGTGATTCTAAAATCTAGATCTAGCCTAAGCCAAAGTAAGATTAATAATAATAGTGAGGGTGATACCCGCATAAGCTCTTAGGCTTGTGCGTGAGTAATGAGTGAGAGGGATTATGATGAGAGATGACTACTTTTTTGCTTAGTCGGGACCGACGGTTTATCGCCGCATCCGAAAGACGGAGTGGCCGCATCTATGTGATTGAGCTGTGGTCAAAAAATTTTCGCCCCGCTCGAGATTCGAAATCGGGTTCTCTTTGTTACTAGACCGGCGCGTTATCACTTACTCCAACGAGCCACACAAGATTTTTTCGCCCCACTTGAATGTAATGAGCTAGTGAGCTGCGTCATATGGAGGCCGAAAGTGATTGTTTTCTGACCAGGCCGGTAAAATTTTTACGGCCCTAGGGCTGTAAAATAACCTTGAAGTCAGCTGATTCTGATTTGATGTGAACGTGTTTACAAAATAGTTTATGAAACGGAATCGGTTTATGCTTCTAGAATTGGATAAAGTATTTTGCAATAAGATACTATCATTTTATTTGGATGAATGAAATACAGATAAGATATATTATAAACTATTCAAATTCGATTTTTAGAGTAGGATAGAACTTCTAACCTAAACTTCCGCAGTCGACGACAACAAGCGTTGTTGACGTTGACATTCAGATTGGCCAATATTTCAAGTGTTCTAAAACAGCTGATCAAAAAACTTTTCATTATTTGTGTTTATTATTCAAGAATCAAAAGAATTATAATAATATCATCTTATTGTCATTTGAAAGAATAAAAAAGTATAAACTCAACCTCCCACATTAAAAAATAATCTTTTAGGTTATTTAGACAAATCAGAATAAAAATAAAAATACTTGGGCAATTTCCTGATATTCAGATTACCTCAGATTTGCTAGAGCTATGACCTTTCAGTTTAGGTTTGAAAGGAATTCTTGTACACTATAAAAAGCTCTATCAACTAAATATTTTTTAATTTGTTTTTTGAAAATCTTCAAATCATCATTACTTTTCAAGATTTGAGGTAGCTTGTTATAAAATTTCCTACCATATAATCTGGTTTTTGTTCAAATAACCTACTATTGTGACCCATTATATGATAATCTGCTCTGTTTCGCGTATTATACTCATGAACATCTGAATTCTGGATCACACCACTCGTTTTCACATGCATTACAACTTCATATACATACAAAGATGGCACAGTTAATAGACCAAGCTTTTTAAATAAAGGCCTACAAGAGTCTAACCTATTCACTTTCTCCATACATCTGAGTGCCTTCTTTTGAATTTTAAACACCCTGTCCATATTTTGTTGAGATGAATTACCCCATACTAAAATAGCATACCTAATATGAGATAGTATAAGTCCATGGTAAGCAGTTAACAGTAGTTTTTTATCATTCAGCCTAGCAAGCTGCCGCAGGACAAATACCCCAGATGATATCTTATTACATATCCTCTCAATGTAAGGATGCCATGTTAATTTCCTGTCCAATAAAATTCCCAAGAATGCTACTTTCTCTTCTTGGTCTAATTCATTTTCCTCTACAAACACATTTATTTCTCTATCCTCTACTGAATTATATTTACTTTTGAATTGTAGGAATTGACATTTCTTACTATTTATTGTTAATTGCCTTTGCTTCAAGAATTGGACAATTGACTGTACTCCAGTAAAAGCATTTATTTCTAGACTATCTAATAAATAATTGTTAAAGATAAGCGATGTGTCATCAGCAAACAACAGAGCTCTGTGATCTTTCAACTCTTTTGGTAATTGGTTCACATACAACAGAAACAGTAAGGGACCCAGAATTGAGCCTTGAGGTACTCCAGCCTGGACCTCCAGTTTTTGAGATTTAATTTTTACTATTTCATTCCCATCCATCTTGGTAAGCTCAACACACTGGTTTCTACCTATGAGATATGATTCAACCATTTTAGTTCTATACCATTCACACCTACAGTTTTAGTATTTCCAATAATATTCTATGGTTCACACAATCAAAAGCTTTGGATAAATCAAGAAATATTGCGGCTGCCTTCTCACCTGAATCTATTATATCTATTAGTCTTTCAACAAGGGATACTATTGCAGTCTTAGTAGATTTCCCTTTCTGGAACCCATGCTGTTCATCACATATGAAATTAATTTCTTCCAGGTGCATCAATAGCCTATTTAAAACTACTCTTTCAAAAATTTTACTTATTACATTTAGGATACTAATGGGTCTATAATTTTCAACTCTTTCAGAATCACCGCTCTTGAAAATTGGCAAAATTTTTCCTTGTTTCAGATCATCAGGGAAAATACCTTGCTCTAGTGAAGTATTAGGAGATGCAATAAAGGGTCCAGTAATTCATTTTCACATTCTTTTAAAATTTTGCTTGAGACCCCATCCAATCCTACTGTTTTTTGTTATTCAAATTTTTTATTATTCTTGACAACTCATCTCTTGATAATGGATGAAATTTAAATACCTTTTCAATGGCTCAGCATTTAATGTAGTTGTATTATAAGTATTAGTGTTCAGTGACTTTTGGAGATTATATGCAACCTGTTGATAATACTTATTGAAAAAGTTACAAATGTCTGTACTATCATCCATATAATTTCCATGTTCATCGATTATCCTAGGGACATTAGTAACTGTATCTTTTTGAGCTGCTCTCCTATTTCTATTAATTACCTCCCAAACAGCAGAGTTAAAATTGGTACTAGTTGTTAATATTTCAGCTGTTTTCTTACACTTAGCTTTCCTCACTTCTTTTGCATAGTTTTTCTTTAGACATTTGTATTTGACTTCACTCGGAACATCCCTCACTAATTTAAATTCCTCATAAGCTTCCCTAACAATATTTCTTTGAGTAAGAATATCTTCAGTTATCCATTCATCTACTTTGTTTAATTTACTTTTTACTTGACTTTTTTTATTGGACAGCATACACTAATGTGAAATCTTAGAGTATCAATGAATTGCTTATATTTGTAATTTAGGTTACAACTGTTATAAACACTACTCCAATTTCTTGAAGCAGTTCCTGCTTCAAACAATTTATATTTCCTAGCTCATATTGCTGAATTTCTTTCACAAAAGTTTTTTTTCTGCTTGGATTCTGGCCCTGCACTTAACATCTAAAATTTGATAGTTATGATCTGATAGATCTGAGCTACCTAACCTGACATTACAACCTTCTATATTTGTGAGGATATTATCAATAATTGTCTGTGAAGTTCGAGTTACTCTTGTATATTCGTGGACCTTAATTTCTAAATTATTCATTTTAATAATATCTCTAATATCCTCTGTCATTTTATCCTGCCTGGCAAAATCGGTATTGAAATCTCCTACTACTATAACATTTGTGAAACGAGCGGTTGTAATTTCCAAAAGTGTATGGAGCAGTTCACAAAATTTTTGCCAGTCTCCATTTGGTGACCTATAGATACCTAACACTGCTACCTCAAATCGATCATCAATTTTTAACCTTAGTCCCGTCACCTCTAAATCCATCTCAACAGAAAATCTCTTAACAAAATCCAGTTCATAAGTTTGGGTATGTTTAGCATTGCTAGTGAATATACATACACCACCACTTCTATGAGCTATTCTACAAAATTCTGATCTCAGTGAATAGCCTGGAATCCTAACTTGATTTATTTCCTTTATTTTTAAGCCATGCTCTGTGAAAATAACAATGTCAGGATCCTCCTGTTTAAGAAATACTTCTAATCTGTCAATTTTGTTGTGAAGATACTGATCTTGAACTAAGCCTAATAAACTTATTTCTCTCCTGAATCTAGGTTTGATATGTTTAGTTTTACTTAAAGAATTCAACTTACTTTCATTCCATGAATGTACATGGAAGATAAGTTTGAATTTCATGAGAGAAAAATGAGAATGGGACTTTATACTATATGCTTTTTAATATTAGTTATAAAAGCAAACTCAATAATAGGCTTTTAGTACTATTATTACTAGTTTTGCTTTTTTTTAAGTGATTCTCATTTTGTCTATTATCTCATTTCTCTATTATACTGTTTAGTAGTAGTCTACAACATAATGTCGTATGTGAAACTTTAAGTCTAGGTGATTTATAAACATTATTACTTACAAAGGTCTAATCAAGAGTTGGTCACTCTCTTCAACGGGTACTTGGGAATCTGGTTTTCTCTTAGCTGACATTTTTGTGGTTTTTTAATGAGCTAGTATAGTTTAATAAAAATAATTCAATACATAAACAAAAATAAAAGCATCTTTTATCTCTACAATAGCCGGGATTGGAAAGTCTAGTCTAGCCTAACCTCAAATCTCAAATTAACGACAACGACACCGAGTCATCATGATTTCCTAGATAGTTATAGCGTGGATGCGTGGTTGTAGTGGCAGTGGAAAAATGACATGCAGCGCTACGAGTGGGCACTTTGTCACCTACACACTTGCTTTCCCGGGACGCTGCAATGCGATTTGACGACAAACTTGGTCCTGAGTGAACCCAGTTTGTCTTGTCAGGAAGCAACAGATGAAGTAATTTTTTTCTGCAAATATTCAATCTAATCTCAAGATGGCCGATCAAAGAGACTGACAAAACATACAATCTCCTCCTCATTAAAAGAATAGAGAGGGATGTTGATCAGTTTTTATCGGAGCACTTTCTTGAACACTTTTTCATCCAGCTCCCACACCTGCAGTGAAAGTCTGTTCAATGTGCACATTAAGTAGCAATTGTGCAGCTTGGCCAATCTAGAGTAACGAGGATCAATGTTGTCTCGCTCTCTAGTTGATTAGTTGTGGATCTGGCATCTTGCTTGAAGTTTGTGAAGTTGGCTTTTCAGAAGTACAAGGGAGCTCAGCATAATATTGACTGAAGGCGGTAAGGCTCAACTCACTCACGCAACTCAGGTCGAGAAAAGACTCGACTCTGGTAGTGTGTTTCCAAATGGTGACACTCAGACCAGTCGATTCTAGTCTCCGCGACTGTCACCATTTGAAAACACATGCTCTCGACTAGGATCGAGTCTCTTCTCGACCTGAGTCTTGTAAGTGTGAGTTGAGCCTCAGTATTCCCAGCCTTCTGAACAGCAGGCAACAATGCTCCAAGTATGGTGATAATGTTACTATCTGAAATCTGAACCACTTTTTTCTGTAGAAAGAAGAATATTCTCTTATATCCACTTGCATGACCCCAAAGTGCAATCCCATGTGCTGGCTATAAAACAGACCATGGTATGAAGTAACCAGGTAAATATTTGGAGCATTAGTTCAGCCAATCGTGGATCTGAGGGCCAAGAGATGATTCCTGCGATACTCCATACTTGTCCTGGAGCTCTTGTGATTTGGCATCATCAACTGTTACAAACCTGCCTACACAGTAAAAGGTACTTCTCCATTGATTTAATGACCACTCCCCCAACACCATATCTCATGAGCTTTCCCAGCAAAATCTCACGAGCTTTCCCAGCAAAATCTCAAGAGATATGCAATCAGAAGCCTTGGTGAGGTCACAGAGGACCATGGCAGTTGAGTGCTTCTTCTCCATTGCTTCAAGTATGGATTTCACTAAGAGTTGGACAGCATCAGTAGTCGACCATCACAGACTCCATAATCTTTGCAAAAACAGGAATCGGAGATATATGTCCGTAGTTTGCCTTGATCCAGGCAGCTTCAAAATATCATTAAATTTGTTTTTAGGTTTGGTCACAACAGTTTGTCGTGCCATGAGGCGACAAATGCGGTAAAAAAATGAATACTTTGTCGTCTACCCAGTTTGTCACGATCTACTATTAGTTCACGAGATTCCCGCTATAAAGATAGTAGCGCTGCATGTCATTTCAGCTATCTTTTATTTTATATTTTTTTATTCTTTTTCTTTAATGCATTGGAACTTTGAAAGTGTGTTAAATGTTTACTTATTATGTTCAGATCGTTAATTTGATGACAATTCTGTTAAATATTTAACTATCTATATTTTTTAGGATGATATTTTTCATGTGCTTAACTGTCAAATTTTGTTTTACTGAATCGTGAAGCAACAAGATGAGAAAGAGGTTATATCACTATATATGAAAAACCTCTTACAATTTTTATCGCTGTTTAACTTTATAATGTGACAAATCAAACCTCTCTGCATCCTTTCAATTGAATACTCATCATGGTAAGTACCAAAGAAAGCCAGATAAGAATCTCGACACTCCAGTACTGGAGTAGGGTACCACAGTACCCCATACACTTTTGTGTGTATTTATTGTTAACGCCATAGTATTTCTCTAAAACTGTTGATATCTTCCAATCAACTCTTACTTAGCATGCATAGGTTGCGACAAGATTCGGTCTCTCCAATAAGTATGGTTATTGACGATCAAACTTGGATAACAATTACTTGCTTGGGACAAGCGCTTCGGCAAGAGTATGTAGGGCTAAAGTGACGTCCAGTGCCAACATACCTGTCATAAAATTTTTGGTTGGGATCGATTTAGTATGTTATTTTGAGCACAAAATCACAAAAATTAAACGGCGCTAATTTTTGTGATTTTGTGCTCAAAATAACATACTAAATCGATCGCCACCAAAAATTTGATAATAGGTATGTTGGCACTGGACGTGCACTTACACCGTATGTAGTCTAGGCATAAGCATTACTATATCAGAGATGCATTCTATTGTTGATCCTCACATTTATCCCTAGAATTTGAATTTAGTCAGCAATTTAATTTAACTTTGCAAGAGTGTGGACTAGACATAAAAAATTTGAAGAATATTCATTATAAAATGGAAGTCAAAAATTTGAAGAATATTCATCATAAAATGTAAGTCAATATTTGACAGTGTTCTTACACGAGCCAAAGTCAACAAGACTATTATAGTGAGGTCCACGTTATAATGGCAGTGTTTAATTAGCAATGATATTGCTATCCTTGTCTATCATTTAACAAAGTGGATAGCGCTGCGGTATCTCTTTCTTGCTTTGCTCTGTCGTTTACGGTTTGGCCGGGTGGCACAAACTCTTTGTGAACGGCCAGTACTACAGAGAGATGCTCCATCGACTAACCGCCCGGGCTCATCGAGTCCGTCCGGAGATTGCCGATTCGTGGATCCTCCATCACGACAATGCTCCGTCGCACACCTGCCTGCTCGTCACCAAGCAGTTGGCCATACAGTCGAGGGTATAGTTGCCACACCAAAATAAATAAATAAATTCAATTTTATTGTCAGCCAGCCAAAAAAGCACAAGACAAAGTCACACAAATAGAACATGAAATAGACAGTCACACATTAAGGGACACATTTTACTATTACATTGCTATTTGGATTACTTTTCCAAATATTACAAATAACAAAGACAATATTACAAAATTAAGCAGCTAGTTCATACGTGCTAACAATAAGAATTAAGGTATGCTGATTCTTCTCTCGTAAAATTCACTTAATTTATAAAAAGGATTTTTTGCCAGCCAATTGTGCAACTTCAATTTGAACAGTTTTAGGGGTGTTTGTTGGAGGTGTAGCAGTAACTTATTATACACCTTTTGCCCAACTGCTTCAAAACTTTTTAAAGATTTAGACAATCTTTGGTATTGAATATAGATCTGTCTATTGTTTCTGGTATTAACAGAGTGAACAGTATTTCTTAATTGATAACGATGCAGATTCTCCTTAGTGTATAACAAAACAGAATATACTGATTTATTACTGTCAGAATTTTATTATTTATGAATAAAGGCCTACAGTGTTCTAAATAAGGTGATTCCGTGATTATTCGCACGGCTTTTTTTTTTGTAGCAGGAGAATATCGTTAATGTGCGCTGAATTTCCCCATAGAAGAATACCATAAGACATGAGACTGTGAAAGAAAGAAAAGTATGCTGTCCGTAAATATAATTTTGGTACCGTATTAGCGAGGCTTCTCAGCAGATAGATCACTCTACACAGCTTAGTGCTTACATATTTGACATGAGGCTCCCAAGTGAGTTTTGGATCTAAATGTACACCAAGAAATTTTATACTAGATGCGTTGAGAGTAGCTCCGTATTTCAAATTGAAATTGATTCTTTCTGTCTTATCTGAATTCAATACAAAGCCATTCGCCCTGAACCAGAGAGATGCTCGTTCCATCGTACTCTCCGTCTCTTGGATAAGGCCTCTCAAATCATTATTGGTGTGCAAGAATGTAGTGTCATCTGCGTAGAGCACCGTATCAGACCCTATGTAGGCAGGCAGATCATTTATCATGACAAGAAAAAGAAAAGGGCCAAGTATTGAGCCTTGTGGCACGCCTGATTCTATATTTAACAATGCAGACTTATTATTATCACTGCCTACAGTCACCAATTGCGTACGGTTCGTTAGGTACAACCTTAAAAGCTTAAGGGCAATGTGCCCAGCTCCATAATACCTCAACTTGTCAAGCAGAATCCCCGAATCTACAAACTCGAAAGCTCGACTCAAGTCACAGAAGGTGGCTTGAGTGAAGCTTCCCTGCTCGAATGACTGCAGTACCCTTCTCGCCACTTTTTGAAGAGCATCCACTGTGGACCTTCCCCTCCTAAAGCCAAATTGACACTCATTCATTAGTTGGAACTCCTCGAAATGCTCAGATAACTGCATGTACATAATTGTTTCCAATATTTTGGCCAAGTCCGGAACAATAGAAATGGGTCTATAGCTACTTGGGCAGCTCTTGTCACCTTTTTTTATAAATGGGCACAACCCTCGCCTTCTTCAGCTCTTCAGGGAACACTCCTTCCTTAAGACACTTGTTTAAACAGTGAGTCAGAGGCTCCACTATACTATCAATTATCTCCTTCAATAAATTAACAGATACTCCATAGACGTCTCTGCTACTCGAAGACTTGAAACCTTTTACTATACTTATAACCAACTCAGGCAACACCTGACAGAAATTGAAACATTGTGGCAAACTTGGCCCGTTGATTGCTTGCATATCAATTCTAAAAGTGCTGGGTCCATTCACAGAGGCTCTGATTTCTCTAACTGACTGAATGAAAAAGTTGTTAAGTGTCTCCGGTTGCATAGTTATTGTCCGTCTTGATTCCTTGGCTACATTATTTATTGTCTTCCAGGCAGCCTTACATTTATTTTTTGAGTTTTTAATGGAGTTCTTATTATGTAACCTTTTTTGTTTGAAAATTTTCAATGAAACTCGACATTTCAGTGTGGGATATGACGATCGGGAAGGCAGAAGAGAGAAGGACACCCAGAAAAGGATCAGCAGAAAGGAAAACCAAGGACTGCCAAGAGAGCTGTCAAGGCCAAGGATATGGAAGCTCCTGATTTGATGGGAATAATTATTAGGATATCATAAATTATAATTCCATTCCAAGTTCATAATCTGACAATCCTCATATACAGGGTATTAATAGATGAAATGAGTGGTCTCCCTTATCAACTTAATTCCACCATCAAAATAATAAATCACTCTGAATCCGAATCACCCGCGTCTGGGAAAACAGCTGAGGTTGAAACTGTTCAGATAGAAAC